>NW_022164784.1:0-67218 GCF_008728515.1 Papio anubis
TTTGTATTTTTTAGTAGAGACGGGGTTTCACTGTGTTAGCCAGGATGGTCTCGATCTCCTGACCTCGTGATCCACCCGTCTCGGCCTCCCAAAGTGCTGGGATTACAGGCGTGAGCCACCACGCCCCGCCCAGTCCACGCTCTTTATCTCTAACTATATTGACGTTCACGGTTCCCTCTTCACACAGAAGCAGGGAAAGCACAGCCTGAAAGCAAAACTCAACACCGTTGACAGGCTAAGCAAAATCGCTTACCCTTACTAGTGTTTTGATCATTGATATGGCAGCTAATGAATTTCTTTTAAAAAGCAAAGGGAAGTCTCAGTAGCTTTTGATTATTCTGTTTTTTTCCTCATCAATGGATATTAAAGTTCTAACTATCATGTTGCTAATGAAGGATTTTTTTTAAGAGGATTGGCATGCGTGAAAGGGTTATGTGGTACTGTCAAAACCAATGCAGCCCAGGTGCAAATTGAGAGAAGAGCAATTTGAATATTATTCTTTGGGATAACGTGACTTTAGGTTAACCATGAAAATCATTCCTTCTCTGGAGATTAAGACCTTGAGTTTAAGGCTTGTGTAGAGCAACCCAAGTGGGTGCTGCCTCCCCATCTTTGCAGTTTTACATACAGGGGAGGTGGGTACCTGAGTTCCCAGAGCTGGGTGAAAGGTCTGTTAATGTTGGTGACTGCAGAGAGGGAGAAATGATTTGTGGGGACACTAACACACACCCGATCAGGAAAGATTTACCCACCAGATGTCAGTTATTTAGCAGGCATTTATTAAGCACCTACTGTGTGTTCAGTACTACACCTTGTAGTATCTTGCCCTTGGAGTAATGCAGGAAGTGGATATTTACAAATAAGGTGCGCATGTGCCTGAATATTACCAACTTCATCCTTTATAGGGTGTAAGTCAGCTGATGGCAAAAATACCAGTAGGGGCCAGGCATGGTGGCTCATGCAATCCCGGCACTTTGGGAGGCTGAGGTGGACGGATCACCTCAGGTCAGGAGTTGGAGATCAGCCAGGCCAGCATGGTGAAACCCTGTCTCTGCTAAAAATACAAAAATTAGCCAGACAGGGTGGCGGGCGCCTGTAATCCCAGCTACTCAGGAGGCTGAGGCAAGAGAATCGCTAGAATCCAGGGGAGGCGGAGGTTGCAGTGAGCTGAGATGGCACCATTTGCACTCCAGCCTGGGCCACAGAGTGAGACTCCATCTCAAAAACAAAACAAAATAAAACAGTAGGAAGTACTAAATAGTGATATGCTACCAATACAATGTGGGAATGAAGATAAAGTAGTGAAAGTTCAGAGTTGGGCTTATTCATATTCGACTTCATGCTGGAGACAGGCCTTGAAAGGATTGTGGGTGGGGATTGGCAGGGGGCAGGGCAGTGATACCTGCCAAGGGAGACCTATATGAGCAAGGTAGAAATTAGACCACAAAGAGGCCGAGGCAGCGGTGGCTCACGCCTGTAACCCCAGCACTTTGGGAGGCGAGGTGGGCAGATCATGAGTCAGGAGATCAAGACCATCCTGGTTAACAGGGGTGAGGCCCGTGTCTACTAAAATACAAAAAATTAGCCAGAGGCGTGGTGGCCGGGCACCTGTAGTCCCAACTACTTGGGAGGCTGAGGCAGGAGAATGGGTGTGAACCCGGAGGCAGAGCTTGCAGTGAGCGAAATCCGCCCTGCACCCAGCCACCTGGGCGACAGCGAAATCACGCCACTGCACTCCAGCCTGGGCAACAGAAGCTGAGACTCCCGTCTCAAAAAGAAAAAGAAATTAGACCACAAGCAACAAAGTATTTATTTTGTTTGGCAGGAATAAAGGGTAGCTCATAGAGTATTTGTCTGAAGAAGTAAACGGAAGGCAAAATAAAATGTATGGGATGCCACAATTATAAAATTTGGACTTTCAGATATCTAGAAGATGACCTACCTGAAATTTAAGATGGACACCCTAAATTCAATAAAAGATCATTCCCAGGTTGGGCACGGTGGCTCATGCCTGTAATCCCAGCACTCTGGGAGGCCGAGGTGGGCGGATCACAAGGTCGGGAGATCGAGACCATCGTGGCCAACGTGGCGAAACCCGGTCTCTACTGAAATACAAAAAATCAGCCGAGTGTGGTGGTGCGTGCCTGTAGTTCCAGCTACTTGGGAGGCTGAGGCAGGGGAATTACTTGAAGCCAGGAGGCGGAGGTTGCAGTGAGCCCAGATTGTGCCACTGCACTCCAACCTGGCAACAGAGCGAGACTCTGTCTCAAAAAAAAAAACCCTTGGGATACCCACCTGGGGCCTTAGTAATTATGTATCACCCCTCTCCCCCAACAATGACACTTCCCCTTTGTGTCCCATCCTCATTGTGAGGTTATTAAATGAGGTCTCTAGCTGGGGCATAGCATCAGGACAGGACACACGGCTTTCCCAACTAAGGGCACCACGCCTTTCGGATCTAATTGTTCTGCACAAATGTCCTAAGCTTGTTGCACGTGGAATTGATTGATTCATATACTCCCTGAATTGGTGATATGTTTTCCTGAGGAATTCTACAAGTTTTAGATGTAATCATATACAATGACAAAGTGGGTGGTAGTGTTTTCCCCATGCCTCTAATTTATGTATTTGTGCCCGGGGTGGTGATTTAGATAGGAGCTTAATAAAATTGATCAAATAAACTACCCCAAACCCACACACCATCGTTTCAGGGAGCTGTCATCCTACGAAGGAGATTCTATATCACCCAGCGTGGTGTTCCGAAACCACCACTGTGTTTTCTTAAGTGCAGCTGGGCTTTCATTTGGTCAGAAAGGTCTTTATTTCTCAGATTGGCCAACAATATAACAGCGTAAATTCAAAAGGTATTGGTTAGCTTGGAAGAGAGTCATTGTTAGCTGCGTGACTTCTGCAAGTTATTTAAACTCTCTAAACCTCAATTTCCCTTTCTACAAAAAGTGGATTGATAATTCCTACCTCAAATACTTGTTTTTGTAAAGATAAGCAATAATGTATCGAGACAGTGGGAGGAATCTTTGTTTCAAACAAATGTAGATGTGTATCCTAGCTCCATCTTTAGCTGTGCACATCGCTGGTCCTTTGTGAGCCTTTTTCCTAGGCTGTGACGTGGTATTGGTTATAATTGCAAGAGAAGACCTTCTGTGTGATGGAGTTGTCTGTGGATCTGATGTGGAGGCCCAGAGACATGTATGCCCTAAGAGATTGACTACAAGGCTAACTGCCTAAGTTGCTAAGATGCAGCAGAGACTGAGGCCAACATCAACGCCAGCTCTGGGGACAGAGGAGCAGCTGTTATCTAGACAACACTCTTGTATTGATATGATATTGACATGATGCTTGTTGACACAAGATAAATATATTTGAGAGGAAGCAGTGAGGGTGAGAACAAAATCCCTGTAAGAAGGTGGACAAAGAGTGGATCTTCTCTTTGGGCTCTTGTCTGAGCAAACAAAGGTAATCCCTCCTCCCTGATGTGAGAAACCGATCTCAGTCCTTGCCCAGAAAACCAGTAAATGAATGTACAGCGGGAAATACCAGAATGGGAATGCTTGAGAATAACTACAAGGGCAGGTTCCTTTGAGTAGTTTATTTTCGGTTAGGGAGGCGAGTGGTATTAGGGTTAAGATTGTGGTGAATAAATATGTGCTCCATGAGTTAGGAAAGAAATACATGCGTGAATGAATGCATGGTTTGGGATTCTAGCTTTATCAGATTCACTAGGTGACCTGGGGCAAATCAATTAACTGTTCTGGGCCTCCATTTCTTCTCTATAAAATGGAAATAATAAAAATAGCTGCCTAATGGTGAGAATTAAATATGTTATTGCAAGTTAAGCTCTGAGGTGAGAGGCTGGCACTTCATAAAACCTCTCGGTAAGTGAATACTATTGTTGTGATGATTAGTCATTACACTGTGTGTTCATTAGTCACTGATCCAGATGGCTTGGCTTCTCCTTTTAAGATGTTTGTTATTCTCTGTACTTTACAGGTCAGCAAGTCCTGGGCTTGGTGGAGAACCAGAGTGACTGGTACCTTGGAAACCTGTGGAAAAATCACCGCCCATGGCCAGCCCTTGGAAGGGGCTACAACACAGGTAAATTCTCAGGGTGGTATGGGCAGAGTTGCAAAAGGTGATGTGAGGGCCCAGTGCTCCTTTCTCAGGAGAGGAGACTGCAAAAGCTCAGGAGGCCACCTGATTGCTTGAATTCAGCAGTGGATGGTATGTGGGCAGTTGGCATTCCAGTTCCTTCTTGGTGCTGTAGCCACAGGTGGAGTAGCTGTTGGGCCATGGCAGTCTGTGGCATCTCTCACCAGAAAGCCCCTCTCCTGACCTCTAATCCAAATCCTATTGGATATCTTTATCAGTATGACCTGTAGGTTCCCTGGCTCTGTTAATACGGACCAGAGATCATCCTTCAGTAACAACCCCAACTTTTCAGTTTCTTAACACAACGGATATGTATTTTTGCCGATCACATTCCACGTCCACTTGAGGTCTTCAGGGATCTGGGTTCACTGTAGGTATTCAGGATTCATCTCCATGCACACTTCCATGTATGTGGTGGGAAAGTAGCAGAAGTCGTATTATCTCTTTAACGTTTTTTGTTTAGAAGTGATACAATTTCATATTTCATTGGCTAAGCATGTTGTGTGGCCATGCCTCCCTTCATAGAGTGTGGGCAAGGGCAGTCTACCATGTGCCTGGCAGGAGAAAAGGCAGAAATATTTGCTAATCAGCACTTTTGAGGACCACATGTGCCTGGCAGGAGAAAATGTAGAAATAGTTGGTAATCAGCTCTTTTGAGGACTACAGATCTCTAACCATATGTCTAAAATAAAATCCATTATTCTACCTTGTTACTAGCCACAAACTTGCGTCTCCTTTTTAGTTTCTTTCTCTGTTATTGGTGTCCTTCATTCATCCATCAGCCCTTCTTGTTCACCAGCTATCTCTTCAATGCTTACTGTGTACGAAGCCCTATGCTAGCTGTGGCAGACACAGTCCATGACCTCATGGAGTATATAAGCAGTGAAACTAGAGCAGCCTCTTCCTTCTGAGGCTCAATTCCCATCAGTGTCTATCTTTGAAATGCTTCTGGATCCTTCTGCCTCTCTCCTCCATCCTCATTGCCACTGCTGTGGTATCCCATTCTCAAAGGATGCAGACTCCTGATCTTTATCAGACTAGAATGTGGAACTCAGGGAACAGTAGGGTGGGTGAGACCAAGAAGCGCTGGAACTTGGCATCTGAGACCAGCAGATGAGGTGGGTTGGGACAGGTATCTGGCTCTGGGGACAGTACCACCTAAAAGTGATAGGTGAAGCCTGCCCTGGAGGCTGAGGCCAGTCTGTAGTGGGATCAGCCAAAAAGAGATCAAAACTCTGAGAGCTGATGGTCAGACTCCAGAAGAGTCTAATGCAAACACAGGGCCCCAGAGAACAAAGGAGAAGGGATATGAGTCAAGCTTGCAGAGGTGAGAGTTCATAGATGGGGTCAGAATGGGGGTCAAAGCTGGAGGAGAACAAGGAAAGAAAGTCCAGCATCAATGTCCAGAGGTGGCAGGCAGCCAGGGAGACCTCTATTGAAGGCCATCCTGAGAGACGGAGATACTCCTTAGCTAACATCTGTCTGAGTATTAGATATGCTTTGTGCTATGTAATTTTTTTTTCCTGTAATGCTTACCAGGTAACAGAGGTTGCAGTTGAAGAATGCCAACCACCAGCCCTTCACAGGCCCCAGAGCCCCACCCTGGAGTCTTCCCATGCTGTGTTGGGCATTAACCCTTTAGTTGCTGGATGGTGGGGAAGTCTGAGGAGTTCCTGAGAGGGGCCAGGTTGGGGAAAGGCAGCTGAGGGCATCAGAGCAGTGGTTCTCTTAGCAGGTCAGGAGGTATTTCACTTTTTCAATAATGGGTAAGCCAGTGCCTCTATAGATCAGCTGAGTATTAGCCAGTCACCATGTTAGGTGCTTTATGGGTGTCAGTCACCTTTGATCCTCACACTTACCCCATGAGGCAGGTGCCGTGCTTATCTGTATTCTATGCCAGAGGAAACTGAAGGTTGGAGCATTGAAGGCTGCAACGCTGAAAAATTAAGGAGGCTGTGGTGTTAACTACCAACCTGTCTTGCTTGAACTTTAATGGCTTCAAGATTAAACACTTTCCAACAATGGAGATTCCCAGGCTCTGCCCTTCAAGAGTCTGATTGACTGGTTCTGTGCAGGAGACTGGGATTCTGCCCTACAGGAAGCCTCTAGGATGTTTCTGGGGCAGAAATATCCAAGGGCCTGCTCTGATTAAACATGGCACTCCGTTTCCTGTCCCAGCAAGCTCTCCCAGACGCTGTTTCCTCAGAGCCTTGGAGACTGAACCCTCCATGAACCCACAGCAGGCCAGGGACGGGGGCTCCACGTGCTTTCCTCTGGCAAGTGACCGGTCACCCCATGTTGATCTTTTGTGCCTGGATTTTCAGACACGTTCCCTCCAAACTTTCATGGAGGTGGAGACACCCATGTTTCTGGGTGGGAGAAAGGAAGTCTCAGGAAAACCCTGGTGTATACATTTCGTTTCTCTCTTCCAAAATATATAATAGAAAATGTCACATAGAAATATACTGCAGTGCCTCAGGGATGCTGCATCAAGATCATGGTTACCTGTGTAAAACAAAAGCCACTGGTCATCAATCCCGGTTTGCAGGGAAAAGAAGAATGTAGCACACTGGGGAATTTATTACGACCAAAATGGCATGTCTCCTCCTGCCCGTCCCTATTTGCTATAGAATGTAGCATCAGGAGACACAGGAGCACATAAACCACCTCCAGTTCCCCCTTGATATGCCAAGGCAGTGAGTTACTTCCCTTCTCGCTGGTACTGAAAGGGCAGAGCAGAAAGGGGAAAGCCCTGTTGAAGTGATGTGTTCATTTAAATAAGCCAGTGACACTGAGTGATTATGATGAAAGCACTTAGGCAACATCAAAATGCATTGGCTTTCACGATGGGGATGTGTCGCTTTAAAACCAAGGATTGTGCCATACAGTGAATGAGTCATCCAGACATGTACATTCTCATGGAAACTGAGGACACCACTGGAGAGAACCTGCCACCCTAAATCCCAACACATCTGAAGCCTCCAAAAAGGATATCTCCAGCAAGAGCCTCCTGTCGTATGCCTTCAGCTGGATGTTAAGAACCCAGGCAGATCTGGGTTACAGCTGCAGTACATTTCATCTTCGTATGCACTTGGCCAAGTCGCTTCACTCCTTGAACCTCAGTTCTCTCCGTTTTTAAGATAGGACAAGACTAGGCGCGGTGACTCACGCCTGTAATCCCAGCACTTTGGGAGGTCACGAGGTGGGTGGATCACGAGGTCAGGAGTTCAAGACCAGCCTGACCAAGATGGTGAAACCCCATCTCTACTAAAAATACAAAAAGTTAGCTGGGCATGGTGGTGGGTGCCTATAATCCCAGCTACTCGGGAGGCTGAGGTAGAAAATTGCTTGAACCCAGGAGGCAGAGGTTGCAGTGAGCCAAGATCACGCCACTGCATTCTAACTGGGCGACAGACTAAGACTCTGTCTCAAAAAAAAAAACAAAAAACAAAAAACAAAAGACATAACAAACCTAGTATGTGAGGATTAGCAATTAATGTTGGAACTTGTTTAATGAGCCTAGCCTGATTGAGGGTACAAAATAAGTACTTAGTAAATCTTAATCTTTCTCCTCTTGCATTTTTCTGCTACTTGCTCTATCAGGAAATGAGATTTACCCACTGGAAAAAGGAGGTTATGTGACTGACTGGGGTTTGCTAAGGTCTCCTAAGCCCTTCGGTCAGAAAGAACGAGTATTTTACTTTCCCCAGGTGTAATCCAGCTACCTAGCAGCGTTTCCTGTATCTCTTTACTATCTGAAAAGGTTAGCTTTTTGTATCACATTAGGAAAAAAAAGTGACTATTTAGTTCGACTATCAGCTTCCTCGCTGTGTTTTACTTTGAAAATCCCCAGAAAAAGCATACGAGATGTTTGTGTTGGAAGCTCTACCTTCAAGACCTGGCTTTGTTGCTTTTAAATTCTGTGCCTTTTTTAGAAAGCTTCCCCAAGCTCAGGGAGGCTTGGGCTTCTCATCTGCGAGCTGGGGACCTCGGAACCCACTCAGAGGCTCCCTTGTGGTCGTGCAGCCTTGTGTGCCTGGTAAACCAAAGTGCTTTAGGAAGTTGGTTGTGATTCGTATTTATCCTCCTAACCACAGCCCAACTGAATAACTCTTTTCAGGTAATTCAGATTCAACCGCAGACATCAAACACGGCCTCTTCACTACACATTCATTCATTCACTCATTCCACCAGGCATCACACCAGGCACCATAGCGTGCGTGGGCTTTGTTAATTCCTTGAATTATCTTACAAACTAGACTTTTCCTCTTACAAGGGCCAGTCAGGTTCCCCCGTTCTCTTTGTTTGCTTTTCTTTCCCAGTCTGCTTTTACAAAGCCTACATGGCCACAAAAGATTAGAGAAGATCTTTCCACCATCTCCCATTTATCTCCTTCCCTTCTTACTAGAGCTGTTCCCAACTTAATTCCAGAAGCTACTGAGCCACCGCAGCTTCGGATGGATAACCAGGCAGATCCTAGCACAAAGCTCTTGCCCATAACTGTTCAGGTGGAATTACGGGCGCGTCTTTCACAGTCTTGCACGGAGATGGCTCCGTTTCTAGCCACTCTGCCCAGGCATCATCTCCTAGATGCAAAAAGCTGTCATTCACCCAGCATTCCGCTGTGAGCAGGACTTAGAAAACAACAACAACAAAAATACACCTAGGATTTTGACAGGCTCATTGAGATTCAGCTGTCTTCAGTTCCTAAGCTGATGGATGAATATCTTAAAAACAACAGCAAAGAAAAGGGGAAGGAGGGCTAAACATAGCAGAGGATGGGAGAATGAGGTGAGGGAAGGCAGATCTGTAGAAAGAAGATGGCATGTTTGCAGATAGGTTTATTTGCATGGGATCCCAAAGGCAACTCAAGTACAAGGTGCATCCTCCCCAAGTTGAAGGGCGTAAGACTAGCCAGAGAATGTGCTTTTTAAAACAATTTAAAAATAAAATGTATCGTGTTTCATCCAGCCCCCAAATTAGGGCAGAGACAGGCAGAGAGAGACCTGGCTGTTTAGGGAGGGAGGAAGAATTTCTCTAGGAATCCTTCTCTGCAGGACAACAAAATCGGAATGCTTAAGGACTGACCTCTGAGGTTGGAGCAAACCATGGAAGGTGATGGGCAGTTAAGTCAGATACCATGGAAAATTTTGTGGCAGAGATTCAAAAGGAGAAAACATTGGACAGTTTGCCAAAGGACTGTTAAACAAATAGCTTAGTGGGATAAATAGAATACGCAACCTAGGCTCAACTTACTTCCGCCTCTGACATCCAGCATTCTGGGACCCTGGGTAAGTCCCTTCATTTCTCTGCATCTTAATTGTCTCTGCTGTCAGGAACTAAGATCTCTTCATGTTCTGAAAGAATACTGTGATTGGGTGATTTCTGTCTGTAATAATTGCATCCAGAGAAACTACATTTAAATATAATTTATTCATTCATTACATGCTACGGAATACCTATAATACTGGCAAGGATAGGGTTGAAAACTGTGTGTGTTTTTTTTTTTTTTCCAACGGATAATACCAAGAACCTTCCTTCAAAAAGTTTATAGTCTAATAGAGAAGTGTTTGCATATCTGCAAAAAAAGTTAGTATGGCTTGAGCCTCTTCCATGATTGAGATCCAGAATTCATCATGAGCCCTGCACTAGCATCATGACCCCTGGACTAGCGTTTTCTAGACTAATTCCAGAAGTCATTGCAAGGGATGCGAATGTGTGTTTAGAAATTGTGAACAGAGGCCAGGCGCGGTGGCTCACACCTATAATCCCAGCACTTTGGGAGGCCAAGGCAGGCAGATCATAACGTCAGGAGATAAAGACCATCCTGGCTAACATGGTGAAACCCCGTCTCTACTAAAAATACAAAAAAAAAAAAAAAATTAGCTGGGCAAGGTGGCACACGCCTGTAGTCCCAGCCTGAGGCAGGAGAATCGCTTGAACCTGGGAGGAGGAGCTTGCAGTGAGCCGAGATCGCGCCTGCATTCTGTGTCTACCCTTTGGAGATTCATATGTGCATATTGGAGATCTTATAAAGTCTAGAAGTAAAGAAAGCAATTACACCCACTCTTTCAGAAAGAGTGGTTCAGTTGCTTTAAAACTCCACTGTAGACATTGCCAGTTGTTAGTGAATCAATAGTTTCTGATTCTAGATTACCACTGAAGAATGGGATTTTTTAATACTATTTTTAATTGTCTGTTAATAGACTATTATTAATAGAATTTTGACAACTCATATTGACATTTGTTATAAAGGACAAATAGTCTGGAAATGCAGTGATGTGCTGGGTTCCTAGGTCACATCTGCTAGTGAAAGCCTATAGTTAAATTTTTAGAAAATATGGGATCCAATTGTTAAACATAGCCACTATTAAAAATCAAGGCCAGGCACGGTGGCTCACGCCTGTAATCCCAGCACTTTGGGAGGCCAAGGCGGGCAGATCACTTGAGGCCAAGAGATCGAGACCAGCCTGGCCAACGTGGAAAACCCCATCTCTACTAAAAATGCAAAAATTACCCCAGCATGGGGTCACATGCCTGTAGTCCCAGCTACTCAGGAGGCTGAGGCAGGAGAATCGCTTGAACCAGGAAGGCAGAGGTTGCAGTGAGCTGAGATCACATCACTGCACTCCAGCCTGGGCGACACAGCAAGACTCTGTCTCAAAAATAAATAAATAAATAAAAATCGAATGATGTAAACTTACAATGAAATACGTCATTTGAAAGACAAAGGTAACAAATACTCAAAACTCTTAAAACCTGTTACTTCCGAATCACTTTACTCTCTGTGCTTCTAAGGTTGTTTGCATCTGCTGTGTCTGTATGGTGGAAATGCCGTGCAGTGGGGTCCTGCTGCACATCTCTTCATAACCGTTCAGTAGCATCGCATTGGTAGTTTGATATCTTCCCTGGTGGGACTATTATAGCCTGGAAATTGGAAAACACTACCATCAGGGGTCTTCTTTCTTTCTGCAGAGTCAGTTGTTGAACATTTACCAGCATACTGCTGAAATACAATAATAATATATATACATAATGTGTTTTGAGATGGAGTCTCACTCTCATCACCCAGGATAGAGTGCAGTGGCACGATCTAGACTCACTGCAACCTCCACCTCCCAAGTTCAAGCAATTCTTTTGCCTCAGCCTCCCAAGTAGCTGGGACTACAGGCGCATGCCACCATACCTGGCTAATTTTTGTACTTTTAGTAGAGATGGGGTTTCGCCATATTGGCCAGGCTAGTCTCGAACTCCTGACCTCAGGTGATCCACCCGCCTCGGCCTCCCAAAGTGCTGGGATTACAGGTATGAACCACCGCGCCCAGCCAATAATATATATTTTTCACATTCCCTGAAAGTAAGTACTGTTGACAGTTTGCCTTCCACATATGTAATTATCTGCTTCTCTCTATATATGCATATTCTTTTTGAATAGACTAGACTTGTTTACTAAAAAATAAAATATTGGGTATCTTCTACATTAATACAATGGTATGTTTTCTTCTTTCTTATTAAGAACTGCATAGTTTGCCATTTGCTGGAGGTACTGTAATTCATTTATTCCATTTTCTATGAGTTGGTATTTTAGCTATCCCTAGGTTTTCCCCTCAATTATAAACAATACCATACATAAGTCTTCTCATTACCCATGTTTGTTTGCTTAGTCAAGTATTCATACACAATAGCTCCTAAGCTATTGCGGTACTGCTATATTAAATGTTATGGATATTTTAAATTCTGATAGATCAAAATTTAAATTTGCCAAATGTGTCAGTTTACAATCGAGATAAAATTTTAAATTAAACAGATGTGTGCGTGTTTATGTATGCATGTGTCTTGCTTGTTTGTTTTGTGTGTTGGGCATACAGTCTGTGTATTTGCAAAGAATCAGTATTTTGCCAAGGAGCTACTTCATAGGAACCCAACTTGAGCTTTTTCAATTTAGGGAGATGATCTCTGACTAAAAGGTCCAGGCGTCTGAAGCCATGGATCGTTGACCAGTGGCCAAGTGAAACAAAGACGTTTCCTTGCTGTGGCTAACTCTGCCTGGCTCCAACATTCCAACACCTGGTTAAGTGAATTGACCTGGCTTAGTAGCTACACAGGGGTGGCCATTCCTGAAAATGTGTCTGCCCCACTCTGCTAACCCATACAAGGTCAGGGGTTTTCTCTGTCACTCACTCAGGTCTTTAGCATTGCAAGAGCTAACAGGAGTTACGACCCAAGCACCCAGGCACCTGTATGGTTCCGTGTGCAGTAGAAGGGAAAGAAGGAAGGATATGATCCTAACTCCCCTGAATCCTAACTCTTCCTGACATAAGGAAAATAATCTGGCCATCATTCAGCACATGATTTCCTTGAAGACATATTTGTGATGGGAAGAGGCACTTGATTTCTTTCGGGCCTCTCAGGTTCACAGTACTAATTGCTTAGATTTGATTCGTGCTTTCATGTGCACCAGCTCATGTAATTCCCATTCTACAGAGGAAGCCGATGGAGGCTCAGCAAGGTTCGTTGATTTCGCAAGTTAGCAGAACCAGTAAATGTCAGAGCCCAGTGCTTAAGCCTGCCTTCCAATCTCTTCTTGGGCCTTCAGTGTTTGAAAGTGGTTGGTAGAGCAGTATATGAATCCATTCTCACACTGCTATTAAAAAAAAAAATACCGGAGACTGGGTAATTTGTAAAGGAAAGAGGTTTAATTGACTCTCAGTTCCACAGGGCTGGGGAGGCCTCAGGAAACTTACAGTCATGGTGGGAGGTGAAGGGGAAGCAAGGACCTTCTTCACATGGCGGCAGGAGAGAGAAGAGTGAGCATCAAAGGTGGAAGAGCCCCTTATAAAACCATCAGATCTCGTGAGAACTCACTCACTGTCACAAGAACAGCATAGAGGAAACTGTCCCCCGCTCCCATGATTCAGTCACCTCTCACCATATCTCTCCTTAGGCATGTAGGGGTTATGGGGATTACAATTCAAGATGAGATTTGGCTGGGGACACAGCCAAACCATATCAAGCAGTTACTTAGCTCTGGGGATTTTTCTAGCTCCCTCTGCAGTCTATAAGGTTAGAGGGCTATGGACCATCATAACAACATCGTGCTGTCTACTAAATTTACAATAGTACTGGCAATCATGGCTGCGTGTTGGAATCACCTGGGAGATTTGAAATAATCCTGGCATCCAGGGCTTATCTCAAACCACTTAAATTAGAACCTCTAGAGTGAGACTCCTCCTTCAGTAGTTTCTAAAACCAAGCAGGTGACCCCTTTATACTGGACAGGCATGTCCTCGTTTCCTTCCAAAGCCTGCATTATAAAGGCACCATTTGCAATGCAGCCACTCTGAACCTGCTTTCCCTCTTCATTACCTATACCCTATTTTTCTAACCATGACTGAACTCCTAGACTCCATAGCTGCTTGAATTTGTGGACAGGACATTCAACCAAGATTTCTTTTTTTTTTTTTTTTTTTTTTTTTTTTGTGCGGGACTCTGTCGCCCAGGCTAGAGTGCAGTGGTGTGATCTCAGCTTACTGCAACCTCTGCCTCCCAGGTTCAAGCGATTCTCCTACCTCAGCCTCCAGAGTAGCTGGGACTACAGATGTGTGCTACCACACCCGGCTAATTTTTTGTAGTTTTAGTAGAGATGGGGTTTCATTGTATTAGCCAGGATGGTCTCGATCTCTTGACCTTGTGATCCACCCAACTTGGCCTCCCCAAGTGGACTTTTTAGTATTATTATTATTATTAACTGTGTATAATGTCAGACCCCATGTTGGGCTCTGGGGATGCTTCAGTGGAACAAAGGATCCTAGCCTCAGACTGCTGTCAAGGAAGACCTACAGACACAAGCCATTTGGATGCAGAAGTGCCCTGATGGAGAAAGCCCTTAGACAGCAGGGAAAAGGGGACAGGCAGTGATGTACCACCAGTGGCTTATTTAAATCCCTATTGTTGCCTGGATCCTGACCTGTTATCCTACACTTTCCCCTGGGGCTGCCAGTGACATCACATAGAGAAAGAGACCAGCCTCCTCCTCCTTCTGTCTCACTGTAAGCTGTTCCCTGTCATCCACCATTATGCTTCAATAGCCCCTCCTTGTTCCCTTGAGCCCTTGCCTGCCGCCATCTCCTTTACTGCATATTTGACATTTCACCACAGCAGGTCAGACGTATTTGAATCCGAATGGCACAGAGGGTCCCTGAATTGGTCGGCAGAGCCCTGGGGACTGCTCCAAGTGAAGGGAATCTCCATGAAGACAATTATCCAAGAGAAATAGCCCATCTCAGTAGGCATCGTTCTGCTTTGCTTATTGAGCCAACGTTTATGAAGCACAGACTTTGTACCCAGCTCAATGCAAACAGGCTCACCTCTAGCAAGGCTCAAGGGAGGGAACAAAAGAAATAGAAAACACAGCCCTTGTCAACAAACCCAGGATTAAGTTAGAGTGGCCGGGCGAATATAGGGAGGAAACAATGGTTTTCTTTTTTAACCCTTTTCAACGTCTATTTAGTATCTGTTCATTGAATGTTTAATTATTGACAGCAGGAGTTGACCCCCTTGCCCATTTTTGTATGTCCCAAGCTGGGTTTTTACATTTTCAGATAGTTGAGAAAACTTGAAGACAGGTCTATTTTGTGGCACATGAAAATCATATGAAATTCTAATTGCAGTGTCCGCTAATAAAGTTGTATGGGCTCACAGCCACAGCATTCATTTTTATTTTGTCCGTGGCTGTATGAAAGTTGTCAGGATCAAGATGGAATCACTAATATGAGAAAACCCTGATAAATAGGGGAAGGCCACGAAGGCACGATTCTCACACTTACATGCCTGATAACGAAACAGACTCTACAAAAACCACCGCCTTGCACAAAGACCTCACAACCTTACACAAAAACATTTGTGCAAGGACATCTGTGTCTCCAGCCTTGGACCAGCGTCATCCTTATTATTGATCTTTGTAGCCAAAGATAATTACTCAAAATAGTTATGTACTCCTCCTTATTTTTTCCTTTAAAAATGTTTATCTTTGGCTGGGCACGCTGGCTCACACCTGTAATCCCAGCACTTTGGGAGGCCGAGGCAGATGGATCACCTGGTCAGGAGATCGAAATCATCCTGGCCAACATGGCAAAAATCTCTGTTAAAAATACAAAAAAGGCCAGGCGCGGTGGCTCAAGCCTGTAATCCCAGCACATTGGGAGGCCGAGACAGGCGGATCACGAGGTCAGGAGATTGAGACCATCCTGGCGAACATGGTGAAACCCCGTCTCTACTAAAAAGTACAAAAAAACTAGCCGGGCGAGGTGGCGGGTGCCTGTAGTCCCACCTACTCGGGAGGCTGAGGCAGGAGAATGGTGTGAACCCGGAAGGCAGAGCTTGCAGTGAGCTGAGATCCGGCCACTGCACTCCAGCCTGGGCGACAGAGCGAGACTCCGTCTCAAAAAAAAAAGAAAAAAATACAAAAAAAAAAAATTAGCTGGGCGTGGTGGTGAACACCTGTAATACCAGCTACTTAGGAGGCTGAGGCAGGAGAATCTCTTGAACCCAGGAGGCAGAGGTTGCAATGAGCTGAGATCGTGCCACTGCCCTCCAGTCTGGGTGACAGAGAAAGACTCTGTCTCAAAAGAAAAAAAAAAAAAAAAAGTTTATCTTCTTTACCACCCTGAATGCATGCATACTTTACTATGACATGCGTATTCCCATTACAATATTTAATTCCCAAATATATTTTCTTTTATAGAGTGTCTCTCTGCTTGTTATTTAGATTGACAGCTGCTTTGAGGCTACAAAAACAGAAATTAAGTAGTTGTAACAGAGTCCTTTTCGCTTCCAAAGCCAAAGATACATATTTACTGGCCCTTTCAGAAACAATTTGCTGATCAAGGTCCACAGCATAGCAGAAAGAGCGTGGTCTGTGGAGACTAGCAGACTTGGGTTAGGATCTTGCCTGTGCCAGTTAGCTTTCTATGTCTGGTCAATAGGAATAATAACATGTTCTTAACAGGCTGAGATTGAATAAAGCCACTGTAAAGGTAACATAAACCCCAGTGATCTAGAACTAGTATTGAGGCCTAGTAAATATTGATTACCTTCACCCACCTTAATTATATACAAATATAATTTCCTATATAGGCACAAAAAGAAAGATAGAATTACATGAGGCTAGTTCTACTCTCAACTGGAAAGATATGCACAAGAAATAGAAGGAAAGGGAATGAGACTAATACATTCATTGGATACTTTATAAGAGCAGAGTCTTCTCACTCTTATTCAATCCTTTATTCCCCAGCAGCCAGAGTTGTCCTACTGGGCACAGTGGTGCACACCTATAGTTCCCACTACTTGGGAGGCTGAGTCAGGAAAATTGCTTGAGCCCAGGAGTTCAAAACTGTAGTGTGCGATGATCATGCCTGTGAATGGCCACTGCACTCCAGCCTGCTCAACATAGTAAGATCTGGTCTTTAAAAAAGTAATAATAGAGTGGTCCCTGGCATATGGTAAAGGCATAGCGTACAGTATATATTATATGCATTTTCAGCTGGGCTTGGTGGCTCACACCTGTAATCCCAGCACTTTGGGAGGCTGAGGTGAGTGGATCACCTGAGGTCAGGAGTTCAAAACCAAAACCATCCTGGCCAACATGGTGAAACCCCATCTCTGCTAAAAATATAAAAATTAGCTGGGCCTGGTAGCAGGTGCCTATAATCCCAGCTTCTTAGGAGGCTGAGGTAGGAGAATCACCTAAACCTGGGAGGTGGAGGTTGCAGGGGGCCAAGATCCTGCCATTGCACTCCAGCCTGGGTGATGAGGGTGAAACTCCTTCTCAAAAAATAAATAAATGCATTTTCGCATTCAGCCCTCTTAATAATTGATATACTTGTCAAACATTTTACTTGTGGAGTCATCATCAGGATGAGGCTCCAGATTCTGCTCCTCCACACACCATCACACAGCCCTGGGCATGCCAGCTTCTCTGTGCCAGTGTTCACACCTGCAGATGCAGGTCATGGGAAAACGTACTGCGTAGGATCGTCTTGAAGACTGAATGAGATTTAAAGTGTGCCAGATACCCCTGCAACCCAAAAGAGGGAAAGGCAGACAAACAGTGGGGGTGTGTGCGTTCAAGTCAAAACATGGATGTTTCATCACACAGGCTTCTTTGAACTCCGTCTTGGTGTGGTAGTAAGCAGGAAATCCTGCAGGGTCTCAAGATGCAAATCTGGCAAGGATCATTGTTTAAGGAACAGCTTCACGGGCCGGGTCTCAAGGGATGGGACTGCACAGACTGTTGAACAGAACAGGAAAGGGAAGACTTGCAGGTGGAGGGCGTACGCCAGGCTGTGGAACGGGTGTGGCCAGGCAAGTCTCCGTACACAGAGCGGGAAGAGCTGTGGTCAGGGAGGAAGCCTTAGGATTGGACTTGAGAAGATTGCAGTCACTACTCACTTGCTTTATGTCTGGAGATCTGATAAGAATGTATCATCAGATTCCCTTATAATGAATCCCATACCTGTTTCTACCAAACACATATTCAGCCTAGTTTCACAGTGTATTTCTGGTTTCCAAGTTCTTTGGATTGACTCTGTACTAGTGATTGGATAAGATTGAGGAAATGTATGTGTTAAGGGAAATGGCAGTGCATTCCCATTGCAATTGTTAGTCTTTCCGAAGATTCCTGACTCTGATTTTTAATGGACTTCATTTAATCAGTTAACGTAACCACAGATTAGTAAACGGGGACTATCGATCTTCACAGAGAGCAAGGAAGGAATTTACACATAGTAAGGGCCCAGTGTTGTACTGAAATCACCGACTTTTCATTCAGCATTGACTCTGCACCAGGCCCTGTGCTAAGTGCTTCTCGTACTTGCTCTCACTTAATGCCCACTACATCGTTTATAAGGAACGTTATACCATTTATTCAAAATGTCACTGTTAGTCGGCAGCAAAGTCAAGATTGGAACATGGACCATTCTGTACTGAAAGCAGAAGGCTCCTGCCCTGTAGTGCTTTAAGTATGTGGTCTGTTGAAATCTTCACTCCCCACCTAGGAAAAAGGAAGAGGGAAGAAAGAAATTCCACAGAGTCATGTTGTTTACTCCCGAAAGTAATTAACTAGGATTGTGTAATGAATGACAGCAGAGACAGACCTCTCTTAGGAGGTGACAGTTTAGCCGAGATCTGAAGCGTGTCCCGAAGCCAGCCACACAATTGGCCAGAGAACGAGAATGTAGCAGCCCTGATGGGGACTCCAGCTTGGCCTGTTCTGGAACTGACAGGTGGGAGGCTGGAAGGAGGAACCTGAGTTGAGACTGGGGAGCTAGGCTAGAGCTTCCTGGGCTATGATATGATGACACAGAATTCGCATTTTCTTCTGTAACACACTAGCAAAGACGGCACCTGACTGAGAATATCCATGAGCTTCTGAACAGTAGCAATAAGAAGTATTGCACAATGAATTTACATGCATCATTCTTTGTTCAGTAGTAACTTTACAGGATCACCTCCATGCATTTCAATCAGCTGTTCATTAATGTGCTTTACTTTGCTTGACATGCATTCTAAGAGGCGTTTCTCCACCCATCCCTCATTTCTGGTTCTCTCACCAAATGTTCATGTGATTCCTAATTCAGTGTTCCAACTGTGGCTTAGATGACTGGGACAAAATAGAACCTTGGTAGCCTTTATTAATCATCGTGTGTTTCTCAGAGATATACCAGCTTCATGTCACTAGCCCTTATGGCTCCCTCCAGCACTCAGGGTAGGATAGTCCAGAGGACGCTGGAATGTGGGGCCCGGGAAGGAGGGCTGCTGCAGCATTACTTACCACTTTGACTTGCTCCCCCATTTCCTCTTTCTTTGGGAATTATCACCAACAGGTGCATTCAAAATCTTCGTATGATTAAAATTAAAAAGCTTCTGTTATAGGACAACATCCACAGATATCATCCTGCCCAGAGTTGACTATTCCCTAATAGAAACCTACCTTTGGGGAAAAGGACTGTACTGTTGCTGTCATTACAAAGATAAGAACAGAAACACAGAGAGGTTAGTTAGTTCACTGTCCCAGCGTCACACAGCCAGAAAGTGTTCGAGACCAGGTTCAGATCCAGGTCTGACTCCGAGACCAGGCTCTTTCCAGTACCTTTGCAGTGGCCTAAAAATATCAAATGGGCTGAGGAGTTGGCTAGAGAAAACTGCCTGATGGCAAAGTTTTTGACATCTCTTGCCATGAGTGGAGATGGGTAATCATTTAACAGAAGATGAGTTTTGACCACATGGTCTATTTGGTTTCTGCTGAAGACAGGGGCTAGGTGGGCCCCTACCCCACCCATTCATCCAGGACAAACTACCTCCTCCAGAGTCCCTGGGATCCTTGTTTTTAATCAGTCAATTGATGAGTGTCACAGCACTTTTTACAGTTAGTCATTTTGCAGATGTTAGTTGAGTCTCTGTTAACCATCAGTGAGCGGGACCACTGTCTGTCTTCTGAACTCATTCATCCATTCGCCAGCTCATTCCTAGACATTCTCTGAGTTCGTCTGCTATGCCTCTGGTAGGCCCTGGGCTAGAGAGATGACACCAGCTGTGTCCTAGAGAGTTCAGCGTCTAGTGGGGGGTTCCTGTAAACAAACAACTGCTGGGCAAGGAGATCAGCGTTTTCACCAAACTGCGTCAGGGTGGAGTGGAGGTACAAAGGCAGGTGGCCATCTCTGCCAGGAGGATCCAGGAAGACTTCAGAAGAGAAGGCTGGGAAGAGAAGGAGGAGAAGAGAGAGTAGAAAGCAAATGAAGAAATGAGGAAGAAAAAGCAAATGCAAGTGGCAGAAAAGTAGAGAATTATACTTCGCTGAATTAGAGCTCAGAATTCTGGAATTTTGAAGAGATCCATAATCGGTTTTCAAGGGATCCAATATTCACCAGCTCCAAAGTAAGGGGAATGAGGGGTACAACTGCATTGTCCTTTTAAGGATCTGTTGAATGCAGGACAGTCTTTCTCCCTAGAAAGAAATAAAGAAACAAAGACAAAAATAAAGGACGCAGAGCTTAGGATGGTCCCATTCCCTTAAAAGCCAACAGGAGGAGGACAGCAAACTCCTTTATGCCCCTTTTCCCCACTACACAATGCAAAGTGCAGAGTCCTTCCAACTGGGAGCCTCTTTTGTGGCCATGATGACTTAAGAATCACCCCAGATAATTGCTCAGGTATAGCTTTCACCACACTTTCCTTCCCCCTGACTGAACAGAAGCAAAATTCCTTGCTAGGGAGAAAGTTCACCCTGCACTCAGTAGAACCTGCAAAGAACCATGCAGTTTGGCTCCAACCCCTTTCCCCCTTACTTTGGGGTTGTTGAATACTGGAAAAGTGATCAAGGAAAGTACATTTATCACTCTCTTGCCTGAAAACTTGAGCCGGGGTAATTTTGCACATTCTGTTTAAACGATTGACACGAGAAAGCTGGATTTAGTTCTCCCTTCTTACTTCCCAGCACTAAATGCACACCTCGCTAATCCAATTTCTAGGAAATCCTCCCTCGTGAGCAGGACAGCCTGTGGATTTGCCCAGATCAGGTTGGCAGAGAGTAGATAGGCTCGTTTGTGAGAGCACGTTCAGACCCCAAGAATTACTATGGCCTTATGGCCGCCAGAGCCACTTTCTAGTAGGTAGGGGACCTTTATGTGCCCCTGGAAATAATGTTAATAGTCCTAGCTAACATTTATTGAGCAGTGGTTATGAATGTGGCATTGCAAATGGATTATGATCTTATTTAATTTGCACAGCAGCCTAGGAGGCAGGCACTTCTTGCTGTTTTTCCCATTTATCAGCTGGCTTAAGGGCCTTTGTACTTGGGGCTAATTCTGCCTGAGTTCCTCCTTCTTATCAGCATGGCACGCTACCTCGCCTCCTGCAGATCCTGTCTTAAACATCATCTTCTCGGAAAAGTCTTCGCTGACCACTCATTGAAAATTTCACCACGTCTCCCAGCTGAGCTCTCCTTATCTCCCCTCCCTGCTTTATTCTTATCATACAATAGACTATATGTTTAACCTACTTACTTGTTTATCCCTCTTCTGTTAGCACATAGGCTTCCCGAGGACAAGGATTTCTATTTTCAGATGGGTTCTGGTACATAGGAGACTTGCAGAACATACTGGTGTAACGAAAAACATAATAGCATCATAACTACTTTGCAAACTAGGAAAGAGAAATTTACAGAAATGAGCTAGTATGGGCTGGGTGCGGTGGCTCACGCCTGTAATGCCAACGCTTTGGGAGATGGGTGGATCGCCTGAGGTCAGGAGTTTGAGTCAAGCCTGGCCAACATGACAAAACCCCGTCTCTACTAAAGATACAAAAATTAACCAGGCGTGGTGGCTCACGCCTGTAATCCCAGCACTTTGGGAGGCTGAGGCAGGCGGGTCACCTGAGATCAGGAATTCGAGACCAGCCTGACCAACATGGAGAAATCCCGTCTCTACTAGAAATAAAAAATTAGCCGGGCATGGAGGCGCATACCTGTAATCCCAGCTACTCAGGAGGCTGAGGCAGGAGAATCGCTTGAACCCAGGAGGTAGAGGTTGAAGTGAGTCGAGATTGCACCACTGCGCTCCAGCCTGGGTGACAAGAACAAAACTCCGTCTCAAAAAAAAAAGAAACGAAATGAGCTAGTATGGCCCAGGTAAGACAGAAAACAAGTAGCAGACTAGAATTAACCTAGGCCTCAGACCTCCCAAGTGTTTACAACACTACAGAGCCAGCGTGTAGCCAAATACAAAGCCTTCTGTGGAACTGTGGTTGTGCTGGGAAATAAGCAGACACTACTCACTACTACTCCCATTACAACTTTCCTTTGAAATCAACTTCTTAGTCCTTCAGGATGACAGTTATTGATGTTAACAGAAGTGGGATGTTTTAGCCCCTCTTCTGCTCTAGGACTCTGCTTGTTGAGATCCAGAGGAAATAAGTTATGGTGTCATCTCTCTGCAAGCTCACTCCAGTTCATTGCCAGTGCAGGAGCTTATACTTGTATTGAGTAGACCTACTGTGTGGCACATACTGTGCAGGAAGCTGTGGGTATGGAGTCAGTAACACACACCACTGCCCTCAGGGAGCTCAGAGTTTGGTGCCACAAAGCACCTACAATAACTGCAGCTCTGAAAGGCACAGATGTAGATTGTACAATGTAGTGGTTTGGTTTGTTTGTTTGTTTGTTTGCAGCCATAGCCCTGTAAGTAATGGAATGTGTAATGTTCCACATCATCCCGTAGGCATCAGTATTGGAAAACACATGGGTTTTGGAACAAGTGAAACTGGATTTGAATCTGGGTTGTCACTAGTTAGTTGCTTACTCAATCTTTCTGTGATGTTCGAAGGAATAGAGTTAATAAGCATGCCTAGCGCCTGGGTCCTGGTAAGCTGCCGCCATCACCGTTAGCTCTCAGTATCATCGTTATCATTGTTCTGCTTCTGAGTGACAGTGAGTAGTGAATTCAGTGCCTATGGGTCAATAGGAAGAAACTAGTCTGGTTAAAAATACACCCCAGGTAATAACAATAGCCCCTTATTTAATTAAGACTAATGTGTGTTAGTCACTGTGCTATGCTGAGTATTTCGTTATCTTACTTGATTCTCCCAACAGTCCTGTGAGTTATGATTAATATCCGTTTTGCAGAAGAGTACCCTAAAGCACAGAGCAGTTATTAAGTAACCTGCCCAAGGTCATGCATGGTGTGTGGGTAGATGCTAGGACCCTGACCCTTGATTTTTTTTGCTCAACTGCCCCAGGTCATCAAAGTGTATACTGGGGAGATGACTGTATTCTTGCTGTCATTCCCAAATCAGTCAGAGAAGCAGCAAAAAAGTACCAAATCTAGCATCAAGAGACTTGTATTCAAGCCCAAATTCTACCACTGCATCAGCTTCCTGACCTCAGGCCACTGACCTCACTTCGAAGTCTTGGTTTCCTCATCTATAAAATGAAGACATTGACTTAGCGATGCCCAGCCCCTGGGCGTCTGGTTCTGGGATATGGCTCTTTCGTTCATCGCACAGCAGATCTACCAAAGCCAGCACGCAATGTCATCAGAGTTAGAAAGACCTCAGCTGAAACCCCAGCTCTGTCACTCACCAGCTGTATGACCTCTCTGAGCCTCAGTTTCCTTGTTTGTAAAAACAAGCATCAACATAACCAATTTCATGGGGGCTGTTCCGAGGACTCACTGAAATAACATAACAATCAGGATACCATCACGAAAGACATCTGCCCTTGGGAGTCAACATATTTGAATGAAGGGACTGCATAGGGGGGTGAATGGGCAGGATCAAAGGCATCAGCAAGGGATGCTGGGGCACCCAGGGACTAGCTGGAGCTGAGAGCTGGTACCAGTTCTGGGCTGAGAGATGTGTGTTAGTTTGCTAGGGCTGCCATAACAAAATACCACAGACTGGGTGGCTTAAACAACATAGATTTATTTTTTTCTCACAGTTCTAGAAGCCAGAAGTCTGAGACCAAGGTGTTGACAGGGTTGGTTTTATCACACCATTCTCTCCTTGGCTTGTATATCTAGATGCTTCCTCTCCCTACGTCTATAATCTCCCTTCTGCGCATGTCTGCATCCTAATTGCTTCTTCACATGAGGACACCAGTCCTATTGGATTAGCCTGGGACAGCACTGCAGAGCCTCTTCAGGGAGGGTGAAACCCCACAGGCTATATACCAGCTACTAAAAAAATGACTACAACTCTCTAAACAGAAATCCAATCTGCTGACTGGCTGGTTGGCATGGAGATTTTCTTTCTTTTCTTTTTTTTTTTTTTTTTTTTTTTCCCGAATAATGGGCTGGCCTCTCCCCACCAATCTGGCTAGATGCTTCACTGCACAAGATGATGTCTCATTTGCCTCCCAAGAAGGACGAGACAGCGTGGATGGCCAAGCATTTCTGACTAGTTGAATGGGCACTGGTCACCCGTCTGACCTCATTTTAACTTAATTACGTTTTTAAAGACCCTGTTTCCAAATTCAGTCCCATTCTGAGGTTGCTGGGGATTAGAGCTTCAACAGATGAATTTGGGGGAGGACACGATCAACTCATAACAAGATATAAAGAGAAGCAATAATGGTGCCAGAAGCTACTGAAGGCTTGAACCATGGAGATAGCTGCCAAGCAGAGGCTGAAATGGAGGACACAGCCATTGCTGGGAACGTTGCCCACAGGCAAGAGTGTGTGAGGGAGAAATGCACTGTCTTTCCTCCCACCCTCCAAGCTGTTGCCGAAGCTTCCGATCAGGAACCAACCACCAGGGATGCCAGGTGATCCCCGGGCACAGAGAAGGGCAGAGTATGGACCTGGGAGTGGAAAAACTGAGAATATGTGTCTGGCACAGAAGGGGCACTCACTAAGTGTTCATCCTTCCCACCTCATAAATGAGAAGGGAAAAGTGGAGACGACGCCTGTGACCTCTGCACCCCTCCCGGAATGTGTTTTCAGCATTTGCTTTGTTTTGAGCATGTGAATGAGTGAATAATGAAGGCGTACTCAGTTGTGCCCTTCCATGCAGGCTCACTTTGTTTAAGCTAGAAGTTGCAGAAAGCTTCTTGCCCTTTCGGCTGTTTAGGAGCTCCACATTCCAGCAGGTGCCAGCACACATTCAACTGGTCAGAGCTGCTCGGCCATCCACGCCATCTTGCCCTTCTGGGGACGCAGATGAGACATCGTGTGCCGTGAAGCATCTAGCCGGACTGACAGAGACAGGCAGATTCATTATTTGTTAAAAAAAAAAAAAAAAATTAAAATATCCATACCATCCAACAAACTGGACAGCAGATCTGATTTCTGTTGAGAGTTGTAGCCGTTTTTCAGTAGCTGGTATATAGCCCGTGGGGTGTCGGACCCTCCCATCCCTCCCCAAGGTGGGTCTGCAGTGCTGTTCTATGCTTCTGCATCTACCCCAGCTCTTCCAATCATTGCACTGTGCTCTATTTTATTTAGTGCCAATTTTAAGACCAATATCTTGGCACTACTCTGTATATTGTTCCTGCTATACAGCTGCAGAAAATACTTCCTCCTTCCTGAAATAGGCTGGAGAGTTTTTAGTAACTACTTTAACTGCGGTGACCTGGACACAGCCAGACTATCTTCATTCAGTAACTGTTATCTCCCGCATTCTGATGGACTGCCTGTGAAAGCTGTCTTGTCTCAGAGCAGGACGTCTAAGGGACTCGACATCTTGGTGGATTTCTGAGCGGGAGAAGAGACGACGACAGACCAGTGAGCGTGATTTCTACCTTGGGTTTTTCTTATCATTTACTGTCTACAATGTGCAAAATTACTTGCCTTCTGTGATTTAGTGATTAGCTGAAAATCTGTCCAAATCTGGAAAATGACAGTAGTATTACTTTCCTGGAACTGCTATAACAAAGCACCACAAACAGTGGCTTAAAAAAGCAGAAGTTGGCCGGGCTCGGTGGCTCACGCCTGTAATCCCAGCACTTTGGGAGGCCGAGGCAGGCGGATCACGAGGCCAGGAGATCGAGACCATCCTGGCTAACACGGTGAAACCCCATCTCTACTAAAAATACAAAAAATTAGCCGGGTGTGGTGGTGGGCACCTGTAATCCCAGCTACTTGGGAGGCTGAGGCAGGAGAATGGCGTGAATCCAGCAGATGGAGCTTGCAGTGAGCCAAGATGGCGCCACTGCACTCCAGCCTGGGCAACAGAGCAAGACTCCGTCTCAAAAAATTAAAATTAAAATTTAAAAAAGCAGAAGTTTCTGGTTCTAGATCCTTGAGGAATCGCCACAGTGTCTTCCACAATGGTTGACCCAGCAATCCCATTACTGGGTATGTACCCAAAGGATTATAAACCATTCTACTGTAAAGACACATGCACACGTCTGTTTACTGCAGCACTATTTACAATAGCAAAGACTTGGTACCAACCCAAATGCCCATCAGTGACAGACTGGATAAAGAAAATGTGGCACATATATACCATGGAATACTATACAGCCATAAAAAAGAATGAGTTCATGTCCTTTGCAGGGACATGGATGAAGCTGGAAGCCAATATTCTCAGCACTAACACAGGAACAGAAAACCAAGCACCACATGTTCTCACTCATATGTGGGAGTTGAACAGTGAGAACACATGGACACAGGGAGGGGAACATCACACATGGGGGCCTCTTGCAGGGGATGGAGAGAATTAGGACAAATACCTAATGCATACAGGGCTTACAACCTAAATGATGGGTTGATAGGTGTAGCAAACCACCATGCCACATGTATATCTGGGTAACCAACCTGCATGTTCTGCACATGTATCCCAGAACTTAAAATAAAATAAAATTTTTTTTTAAAATGCAGAAGTTTTTTCTTCCACAGTCCTGGAGGCTAGAAGTCCACGTGAAGGTGTTAGCCAAATCACGCTCTTTCTAAAGCCTCTAGGGGAAGATTCTTCTGATTCTTCCTTGCCTCTTCCAGCTCTGGTAGCACCAGGCATTCCTTAGGGGCATATCTTCAACCCCTGCCTCTGTCGGGCCTCTTCCCTTCGTGTCTGTCTCTTATCTCTTCTTCTTATAAGGACACTAGCCCTTGGGTTGGAGTCTACTCTAATCCACTGTGACCTCATGTTGACTTGATTACATCTGCAAAGACTGTTTCCAAGAAAAGGGTCACATGCACAGGTATTGGGGGTCAGGACTTGAACATACCTTTTGGAAGGATCCTGACTGATTCCATAAGAACACTTTTCCTCAACTTTTTATTTGCAAAGCACTCTGTGGTTAAAAGAAACTATTTGTGGAACCTCCTCACATCTGCGGGGTTGACCACGAATTATCCGTCTAGTTTGGCAAGTAAGTCTGAACGGACTAAGGAAAGCCGAGATGAGCTTAAACAGATGGATTATAGAGAAGCAGAGAGTTGGAGGCGTAAGAAATAGCTCAGGAGGAAAGGTGGGGGGAGTCTCAGGGACTTAGATCCTTGACCTTTTTTTTTTTAACTTTGTATTAGTTGTTTTGCTTTGACCAGCCACTTAGCCTTTCTGAGCCTCAGTTTCCTCAAACCAATGGGGATAGAGAGGGGACATGGATTTGATAACCTTCTTTGAGTTGTTTTTTTTTTTCCTAGCTTGATATAGATTCCAGAAAAGACTAGCAAAGTAGGCAGCAGGCATCGCCCAGCCAGCTTTGAGAAGGAGGTCTCTGTTGGTGCATAGCTGGACACACAAAGCCAGAAATTCACTCATTTCCAGTCAGCTTCAGGACCCACATTCCTTTGCTTTAAAAGTGGGAAGAAAAATATATGAAGAACTCGTCCAAACCAGTAAGAAAAAGGGCAGGCAACCCAATAGAAAAATGAGCCAAAGAATAGGCAGTTCCCAAAAGAGGACAAAATGGGCAATTAACATATCAAAAGACTATGAGCTTCGTTAGTCATGAAAAAATGCAAATTAAAATCCATATTGCTATACCACTATACAAAGTGTAGACCTACCCGAAGGCCTAAAATGCAAACATTGAGACAATGCCAGTTTTTAGTGGGACGATGGAGCAATTGGAATACTTCAGAAGCACTTTGCAATATCTACTTAACCTAAGCACGTGCACACTCAATGACCTGGAAGTTCCACTTGGAGGTTTGTACTCATCAGAAATGCATACACATGCCGTCAAAAAACATGTTCCAGAATGTTTATAACAGCCCAAATGTCCATCAGTGACACAATGGGTAGAGTAAGATATTCACATCATAGATTATTATACAGCATTAAGATGAACAAATGACAACGGCATGCATATGACAACGGCAATGACAACGGCATCTTGCAGGGGATGGAGAGAATTAGGACAAATACCTAATGCATACAGGGCTTAAAACCTAAATGATGGGTTGATAGGTGTAGCAAACCACCATGCCACATGTATATCTGGGTAACCAACCTGCGTGTTCTGCACATGTATCCCAGAACTTAAAATAAAATAAAATTTTTTTTTTAAATGCAGAAGTTTTTTCTTCCACAGTCCTGGAGGCTAGAAGTCCACGTGATGGACTTCACATCATGGATGTGGATTGGATTGGACATCCAATTGGATGGACTTCACACATGGATGTGGATGGATTTCACAAACGTAATATTCATACAAAGGGCATGTACGGTATGATTCAAAGCATATAAAGCTCAGAAATGGATAAAACTAGGCTATTGTGTAAGAAGGTGAGACAAGGCCAGGCGCGGTGGCTCGCACCTATAATCCCAGCACTTTGGGAGGCTGAGGCAGGCGGATCACCTGAGGTCGGGAGTTCGAGACCAGCCTGACCAACATGGAGAAACCCCGTCTCTACTAAAAATACAAAATTAGCCAGGCATAGTGGCGCATACCTGTTATCCTAGCTACTCGGGAGGCTGAGGCAGGAGAATTGCTTGAACCCAGAAGGCGAAGGTTGCGGTGAGAAGAGATCACACCATTGTACTCCAGCCTAGGCAACAAAAGCGAAACTCCATCTCAAAAAAAAAGAAGGAGAGATGATGGCAAGATAGTGGGTATGTTTTTGGCTGTAAGGGGGATTCTGGTCTAGTCATATTCTATTTCTTGGTCTGGGTTCTAGTTATTCAGTTTGTGAACATTCATCAAGCTATACAGTTATGATCTATGCACTTTTCTGAATGTACATTCCACTCTAATAAAAAGTTTGTTTATAAAAGTAAAAAACAAAAGTACTCTGCAAGTTTTTGTTGAAAGTATTTGCCAGCTACCAAACCCTTTGTGTTCTTGGTTCTATCGCAACCTTGGCCAGATGATTTCTGTCCAGTGAGATGAAGAGGAAAGGTGAAGTGTTGTCTAAAAGGACCACTTCCCACAACATGAGATCCAACCACACCCTGTCTGCCTAGAACATACCTCTATTTGAGCACCCATAACACCTCCAAGCTCCCTCAAGCAGGGACCACTGTGTTCTTTGTGTCTGTGTACCTTGTGCCTGGCCTGTAGAAGTTGCTAAAATATGTATTTATTGAATGAATGAGTGAGTGGATGACCACACTCCATTCCATTCACACTTGAGAAAAACCCAGCCAAGTTAGGGAAGGTTTGAGATGGAAGGATTTCCACCTTCTCTCCCACCCCTCCCTCCTTCCCTATCTGTCGTCTCTCTCTCTCTCTCTCTCTCTCTCACACACACACACACACACACACACACACACACACTCTCACACTCTCTCTCTCTCTCTCTCTCTCTCTCTCTCTCTCTCTCTCTCTCTCTCTCTCTCTCTCTCGAAAAGCTTTCAGGAAGAAATAATTTAAAAAACAAAAGCTGGATTACAGAACCTTTTCATTTATATGATCAAAAGTGAGTCCCAGGTAAAATCAGCAGGGGATTTTAAATTAAGTGGTTTTTAATAAACTTACTTTCTGTCGGATTATGAATAAGAAGAGAACTCTAGTGCTTCAAAGCAGAAGGGAGGAAGGTCGTGATTGTGAGGATGATTTTCATCAGCATTTCTGAGATGAGAGTCCTCGCGCTCCCCAGAGCTTCCTGCTGAGCAGCTGAACTGGGTCCACTTAGGATCTCTCTGATTCAAACCAGCAAAGCCTCAGAAACCACTGAAGGACTAAGGATCTAATCTTCATTTTCACATAGTGGCTCTTGCATGACAGGTGGAGAGGCGAAGAAGTGCAGACAGAAGCCAGTGAGGACTCAAACTGAAGGGTATCCTTCATAGCATCCTTAATAGCAGTATCCTATTAGATTCCTGGGGGGAAAGGGGCAAATCATTCTGACCATGTTGGAAGCCATAACCACCTTTGAGATTCACTGTGTACATTGATATATCAAACCCTGTTTAACTTTATTTAACCCTAATAAATAATATCCTACACTTATTTAACTTATTTAGCCCTGCTTCCACAACATTTACTAGCATCCTACAGAATGCTACATCAGACGCTGTGAGAAGCACTGAGTTTAGGAATAAAAGGTTTAATCTGAAACTTGCTCTGAACCTCATTCAAAGGAGTCATCCAGGAACTTTGGGTCCTACTTTCTCCTCCCGAGCCAAGGAAGCATGTGGTCTGAATTGACCAACCCAATTCTAGCTACATTCTTGTAGCTGGGCTAAAGAATGAAAATGGGCCAGGGAGGGAATAGTGGCAGAACCTTTTCTTAAACAGTAAGTTTTCATAATGCAAGCTTAAGGCATTCCCCTTTGCTGAAAAAATTTTAAAGAGTTCTTGCCTGCAAGAAGTAGTCCTGCACATGCTGTGAAGTTACTTGGGTAGTTTCAGATCAGAAAGAAGGGAATCTCCCTAACATGCAGGAGGGAAAGTTGACATAAGTTAGCGCTGACACAGTGTCCTGAATATATCTTGAGTTGAATATATCTTGGCTCCATCCAGTTACCCACTATGACTAATCTTGATCAGGCCCTACCCTAGGCCTACAGCTTCCTTTTCACACACGACTGTCCTCAGGGAAGCCCTAGTTTTCCTGGCTTTTTTTTTTTTTTTTTTTTTTTTTTTTTTTGAGACAGAGTCTCACTCTGTCGCCCAGGCTAGAGTGCAGTGGTGCAATCTCGGCTCACTGCAAGCTCCTCCTCTCGGGTTCACACCATTCTCCTGCCTCAGCCTCCCAAGTAGCTGGGACTACAGGTGCCCGCCACCACGCCCCGCTAATTGTTTTGTATTTTTAGTAGAGACGGAGTTTCACCGTGTGTTAGCCAGGTTGGTCTCGATCTCCTGACCTCGTGGTCCGCCCGCCTTGGCCTCCCAAAGTGCTGGGATTACAGGCGTGAGCCACCGCGCCCAGCCCTTTTCTGGCCTTTTATAATGATTGGGATCCTCCCAGGTTTTTACAGAGGCAGTCTGGTTATGGCCTGTGGTCTTCTCAAAGCCGTTCAAACATTTACTTACTGCTCCTCCAGGAGTTACTCTTTTGTTTTGGCTTTAGACCCCTGATTCATCAAAGCCTCACCATATTTAGTTATGAGCATATACGTAGACACACACACACACACACACACACATACATCTCAGGAGGCAACATGGTATGGTTGAGACCACAAATCAAAGAGTGAAATTAATTTCGCCACACATTAGCTATATGGAAGCTTTAGTTTCTTCATCTGTAAAATGGAGATAATTCCATCTACTTTGCAAGTTTGTCATAAGAATCAGAGGTCATCTGGCTGGGCACAGTGGCTCATGCCTGTAATCCCAGGACTTTGGGAGGCCAAGGCAGGCGGATCATGAGGTCAGGAGTTCGAGACCAGCCTGGCCAACATGCTGAAACCCCATCTCTACTAAAAATACAAAAAATTAGCCGGGCGTGGTGGTGCGTGCCTGTAATCCCAGCTAGTCAGGAGGCTGAGGCATGAGAATCGCTTGAACCCGGGAGGCAGAGGTTGTGGTGAGCCGAGATTGTGCCACTGCACTCCAGCCTGGGTGACAGAGTGAGATTCTGTCTCCAAAAAAAAAAAAAAATCAGAGGTCATCTAAGTTAAGTTCCTTCTCTCTAGTATACAGCAGTTGCTTGATAAATGGTAGGTATTATCATCATCGTCACCATTTATAGCTTGTTCTCTTTTTTTTTGTTTTTTTTTTTTTTTGCAGTTGCACTGGCAAAAAATAATGTCTAGCTCATAAAACAGTATTATTCTCACTTTCCTCTCTGCACAGATACCACCTTTTCTTTCCCTGCCATCTTGATTACTGAGCTATTGCTAAAAAGAAAACATTGCCCTCTGATCCACAGATGAAAAACCCTACCACTTGACCAGACGTTCACGAGAGGATGCTTTGATTTTTAATTTATTTATTCATTTATTTACTTAGCGTTGGTCTTTATGCTCCCAGCACAACAGCTGTAGGTAAAGCGCTGCGGGTCACATGCATCCCAGCCAGCTCCCTTGATGGTCCTTGTCAAATTTAAGGCACGTTGCCTCAGTGCAGAGCGCTCAGGGGCAAGGGGCTTGCTCCAAGCTCCCAGACCCCGACGACAAGGATGGGAATGGGAGGATCAGGCAGCAACGAATGCCAGGCAAAGGTCAAAGTCAAGTTTTTGGGCACCACCTTCCTCCTGACAGCAGAAAAGCAGGGTAAAAAATCTGATCTGGGGCATGCATTCCAAAGCCAAATCTGTGTTCTTTCAGCTTAAAAGGGTCCAGTTTCCAGTCTATTTTGCATGCATGCACATAATTTATATGAAATCCAGTAGGAATTATGCAAGTTCACTGAGGGATAATTAGGCACCTTAATGAGGAAATGTATAGTTTCTGTAACTGTCATTTATTAAGCTTTTATATGCCACTTCATATTTTGAAAGCCCTTTACAGCCATTAATTAGGATATTTCCGCAGCCCCATAGGAGCCAGGTCAATAAATAGAGTTCTTTTTCTCTTGGAAATGTTGTTACTCAAGTCTTTTATGACCTGGGTGCAAACTCTTAACCTTTGAAGAAACTGGCAGATAGTCTTATAAGCTCATATCAATATGATGATTATATTTAACATCCTAAACAGACTCCTTAGCTGCTTAATACAATTTATGCACATAATTTTCCATACAGTGGATTTTCTTTCCTTTATTATTTGTTTCCTTCCTGTGGATGTATCTCTTAGCTGCCACTTCGAATAACCTCAAGAGATCTCCTAAGCATGCAGGCTGTGACACTATAAGTTAACTATTTTCAGAACACTGAGAAGGCTATGGGCCTGGAATTATTTCCAAATATTACAAATATTTCAAGTTGTCCAGTACATTCCACACTCACGGAAATTTTGAAGATTATTAGAATAATCAGTGGATTACAGAGAGAAATGATTTACTAGGTAATTAATAGTAATTAATTACTTAATAATTATTAATGGATAATTAGTAATTATCCATTAATAATTCCGACTACAGCACTGATGGATACGCTTCTGCTGTACCAGATAATTTAAAGATGCCATTTTTCTTGTTTCTGTTGGGGGTTTTTTTTGTTGTTTTTTTTTTTTTTTGAGACAGAATCTCACTCTATCGCCCAGGCTGGAGTGCAGTGGTGGGATCTCAGCTCACTGCAAGCACCGCCTCCCAGGTTCACGCTATTCTCCTGCCTCAGCCTCCCAAGTAGCTGGGACTACAGGCACCTGCCACCACGCCCAACTAATTTTTTGTATTTTTTTTAGTAGAGATGGGGTTTCACCGTGTTAGCCAGGATGGTCTCGATCTCCTGACCTCGTGATCCGCCCTCCTCGGCCTCCCAAAATGCTGGGATTACAGGCATGAGCCACTGCGCCCGGCCTGTTGTTGTTTTTAAGACGGAGTCTCGCTCTTGTTGCCCAGGCTGGAGTACAATGGGGCGATCTCGGCTCACCACAACCTCCGCCTTCCAGGTTCAAGCAATTCTCCTGCCTCAGCCTCCTAAGTAACTGTGATTACAGGCACCCACCACTACGTCTGGCTAATTTTTGTATTTTTAGTAGAGATGGGGTTTCGCCATGTTGGCCAGGCTGGTCTCGAACTCCTGACCTCAGGTGATCCACCCTCCTCCGCTTCCCAAAGTGCTGGGATTATAGACTTGAGCCACCGCGCCTGGCCCCCATTTTCTTTTTTGTTCCTCATAATCACCTTGGAGTTAATGTGGGATTGTCACTATATTACAAATAAAGATCTGAGATTTAGAAACACAGTGAGTTTTTTCAAGAATCATATTGATACTAAGCAGTGGTATCAGCACTCAGAGCCAGGAGTGTGTTTTCCAGGTCCACTGCAGTTTTTTCTTTATATGCAACTCCTTCCCCTTCTGAGATAGCTACAAAAAATAATAATAATAATAAGCCTGTGTTCCCAGAATTCATTCTGCCGCGTCACTCTGAGGATGTGAGGATATCAGTTACAGGAATAACCTGTGGTAGACTGGGCACAGTGGCTCACGCCTGTAATCCCAGCACTTGGGGAGGCCAAGGCAGGTGGATCATGAGGTCAGGAGTTCGAGAGCAGCTTGGCCAACACAGTGAAACCCTGTCTCTACTAAAAATATAAAAAATTAGCTGGGTGTGGTGGTGGGCAGCTGTAATCCCAGTGACTCGGGAAGCTGAGGCAGGAGAATCGCTAGAACCCGGGAGGCAGAAGTTGCAGTGAACCGAGTTCACACCACTGCCCTCCAGCCCGAAAGACAATGCAAGACTCTGTCTCAAAAAAAAAAAAGAAAGAAAGAAAGAACCTGCGGTTAATTATAGATTTATGAGCAAACACAAATGTTTTCACCCATGCTAGACAACTTTATGCAGCCTTTCTAAAATTTTGTTTTTGGGGAGAAGAGGGGGGACGTGGGTCATTACCTTTTGAGGTCTGCAGTTCAAATGTAGTGGACAGGATTTGCTACCTGCTAGATATTCAGCAACCCATTCCTTTGAAATCAGTGTCCTAGAGAGAGAAGCGTGTCTGATTTGACCTTTGTTCTTCCTGTCTCTCACTTATATAACCTTTTTTATCCTTAAGTGTCAGTGTAGACATCATTTCAAGATGCCCTTCCCTAATGCTTCCCTTGGGACACAGTCAGTTTCCCTGTACCCCAGCTCCCATAGTTCTTCCCCACCTCCCATTTATCACAGTGCTTTGTGTTTTTGTGATTACCTATCTCCCTTCCCTATCAGGCCTTGCTCCCTGAGAACAAGGACTGTGTTTTAAAAACTTCCAAGTCCCCAGTTAACTAATGAATAGAACCAAAGCAAGTGCTCAAATAAAAAAAAAAATCTGAAAGGAATCATAGACGAAATACCTTCTGAATGAGGACCTATGATTAAAAGTAGACAGAGTCAGCTGGGCATGATGGCTTACACCTGTGTTCCCAGCACTTTGGGAGGCCGAGGTGGGCAGATCACTTGAGTTCAGGAGTTCAAGACCAGCCTGGCTAACATGGTGAAACCCCATCTCTATTAAAAATACAAAAAACATTAGCCAGGCATGGCGGCGGGCACCTGTGGTCCCAGTTACTCGGGAGGCTGAGTCACAGGAATGGCTTAAACCTGGAAGGCGGAGGTTGCAGTGAGCTGAGATCGTGCCACTCACTGCACTCCAGCCTGGGCAACAGAGTAAGACTCTGTCTCAAAAAAAAAAAAAAAAAAACACACACACACACACACACACACACACAATAAAAGCAGACAGTGTCCCCTCTGGTTTGGCATGCCAAAGGCAGCTTGCCTGTGGCCCAGCTGTTGTGTCTGGGAGCCCTGATTCCCACATGAGCCTATGTCAGCCAAACACACGTGTGACATTCCTGTTTAAGAGGAAGAAGCATGATCTTTAAAAATGTCGAGGTACAAAGAAGAGCCATCCATGGGTTCTGCTGGCACAGGAAGCACAGGGTCTTTATCAGTTCTAACGTTGTAAGGTAAACAGGGCAGTCGGAAGCATTTGCCAGCACTGTGACATTGGAAGCATCACCTCCGTCCTCAGCACCTTGCTTCCCACATCGAGGCAAACTCAGTAGGAATGTGTAACCAGCCCCCCTTTCTAAGAATGTTGTGAGATTAGAGGTGGCTTGGGAAGCTGAGAGTGAAATTCATAAGCTTTGTGACATGTTTGCTCATGAATGTTTGTGTTTGTTTTGGATTCTGGTTCTTGGTTGAATCGGGGTACAGAGAGTGGCGTATTTAGTAAACTTTCCGGAATTCCAAGGAGAAAAGCAGCCTGAGAATCAGCTCATCAAGTTCACAGAGGCCCAGGTTGTGGTGGTTTTATGGCAGAGTGCCATTGTGCCAGTTTTCCTGGAAGAAGTGGTTTGATGAAAGAAAATTAAATTATGCCAAGAACCAGATCGTCTGGCCTCAACCAAGGGGTTATAGCTTGTTCTGAAGACCACCCTGAAATACTGGAGGCCTTTGATCTTGTGAAATGACAGGATAAATGACAGCAACATTTTAGCCTGGATTTTTCTTTTTTTTTTTTGAGACTGAGTCTCGCTCTGTCACCCAGGCTGGTGTGCAGTGGTGCAATCTCGGCTCAGTGCAACCTCCGCCTCCCAGGTTCAAGTGATTCTCCTGCCTCAGCCTCCCAAGTAACTGGGACTACAGGCACCCACCACCACATCCGGCTCATTTTTGTATTTTTAGTAGAGATGGGGTTTTACCATGTTGGCCAGGCTGGTCTCAAACTCCTGACCTCGGGTGATCTGCCAGCCTCAGCCTCCCAAAGTGCTGGGATTACAGGCGTGAGCCACCACGCCCAGCTAGTTTGGCTTTTCTAAAACATCCTGTTGCAGTGATTCTCTTGCCCCACATCCTTCTCTGGCTCTCAGTTGTCCTCGGTAGGGCTTCCCAAGCAGTGTGTCACACATGAGTGACAAGTGCCAACAAAATGATCTCCTCAGCCTTGGGGACACTTTGGTAGGGCCTGGGGCCTCTGAAACCCTTGGATCAGCCTTTCTAGCCATAAGCCCCTTAACTCCCAGTAGGTTTTAAGAATAGTATTTTCTCTGTAGGAAATGGCATAAGCATGGTTGGAATGCACCTGTGTTGCATAGATGCGAGGCTCTTCCTGATTTATTGCCTGCTCATGTGTTCAGGCTTCTGTCCTGGCATTTGCCTAAGCCTGCTATTGAAACCGTCTGGCCATGATACACTCTAGTTCTTGTGTAGCCCACTCTTATCATGCACCTCCTACCTCCGTGCTTTGGCCATGGTGTTTCCTCAGACAGCTTCCCCAACTGCCTGACCAAGTCCTAGCCCAGGCCACTCAGGCCTCCCTCCTTTGAGCTCTCTTCATAAGCACTGCGTGTCCTCAGTGTATGTAGTCATCACATTGAATCCTAATGATGTACGTGTCTTATGTGTGTTTCTACAAAAGGGCCTGGCAAAGAATGAATGTTATACCTCCACTAAATATATGCTGAGCTAATATGTTGAATAAAGCCCATGAGATTGGCCAGGCACAGTGGCTCACAACTGTAATCCCAGCAATTTGAGAGGCCAACGTGGGTGGATCACCTGAGTTCAGGAGTTTGAGAACAGCCTGGCCAACATGGCGAAACCCCATCTCTACTAAAAGTACAAAAAAATTAGCCAGGCATGGCGGCTGGTGCCTGTAATCCCAGCTACTTGGGAGGCTGAGGCAGGAGAATCACTTGATCCCGACAGGCGGAGGTTACAGTGAGCCAAGGTCGCGCCACTGCACTCCAGCCTGGGCAACAGAGCAAGACTCTGTCTAAAAAAATATAAATAAAAAACCCCATGAGATTGGTGAAAGTCGGGAAGCAAAATAAGTACAAGTCTATTTCTACAAATTCACACATAGTAGCTACTCAATAAATAACTGTTGAATGAATGAATAAAAGAAATGTGAAAGGCATTTTAAATTTAGAATCTGTGGACTCAGTAATGACTGACTGTAAGAGAAAAGGAAGACTGAGTAGTTGAAGATGTCTCCAGACAAGGAGCGCCTTCAACACAGCAATCCCGGTCCACCTTTGGAAGCTGTACCTAGCTAAGCTCTCGAGACATCAGTCCAGATTAGGATATTTATTGCAGCATTGTTTATAACGGCAAAAACATAGTAAACAACCAAAACGTGCTTCAGGAGAGGAATGGATAAATAAATTGTGGTATATGTATAAAATGGATGATATGGTTACAGTGACTAAACTACATAGGAAATACTAACATGGTTAAATCTTAAAGACGTAACAGTGGGTGAAAAGGCAAGTTAGAAGAGGAAATACGCAATCCAAAACACACTAAAAATACCATGTGTTGTTATTATATGCATAGAGGATAAAAATGTAAAAACAAGCCTAGAAATAAAACACAGATCCCTCAGAATACTGTCTGCCTTTGAGGAAGAGAGGAGATAGAATGAGATGAACTCTAGATTTATCTGTAATGCTTTAATTTTTTAATAGTAAACGTGGCAATGTATTATAGGATCCATTGTATCTAGGTGGTGGGTATTCATTATATTAGTTTCTGTGCTTTCCTGTTATTTTGAAGTAGTTCATAATCTTAAAAATTAAAGTCACACAAAAGAAAAGACTGGCTAACAGGGAGAATGATCCTGCATTTCTGCATTCAGTCATCTGTTTTTTAGACAGGATACTTTTCAAGCAACCTGGCAAATCACATCTGCCACTTAGGACTTGCCAAGTCTCACACCATTTAAAAGCATCAGTTCTCAGCTTGGTCTCCAGAGACTCATAGATTTATCCTGGACCTCTCTAGAGGCTTCAAAATGTGCATTAATGTATTTCATGCTTGTTTCTAGCTTCCCACCGTCCCCCCTCATTTTTTTAATACATTGGAGCATCTATCCAACCTAATTATAATTCATTTTTGTAATAAGATTAATGAAATTCTCTTTCTTTTTTTTTTTTTCTTGAGACAGAGTCTCACTCTGTTACCCACACTGGAGGACAGTGGTGCAATCTCAGCTCACGGCATCCTCCATCTCCTGGGTTCAAGCTATTCTTATTCCTCGGCCTCACGAGTAGCTGGGACTACAGGCGTGTGCCACCACACCCGGCTAGTTTTTTTGTATTTTTAGTAGAGATGGGGTTTCGCCATGTTGGCAGGGCTGGTCTTGGACTCCTGACTTCAAGTGATCCACGTACCTTGGCCTCTCAAAGTGCTGGGATTACAGGCGTGAGCCACCACGCCCGCCCGCCCTTTTTTTTTTTTTCTTTTTTTGAGATGGAGTCTTGCTCTGTTACCCAGGCTGGAGTACAGTGGCGCAATCTCGGTTCACTGCACCCTCTGCCTCCTGGGTTCAAGCCATTCTCCTGCCTCAGCCTCCTGAGTAGCTGCGATTACAAGCACACACCACAATGCCTAGCAAATTTTGTTGTATTTTTAGTAGAGACAGGGTTTCACCATGTTGGCCAGGCTGGTCTTGAACTCCTGACCTCAAGTGATCTACCCGACTTGGCCTCCCAAAGTGCTGGGATCACAGGTGTGAGCCACCATGCCCAGCTTCATTCGTATTTTTGACTGGAATATAAATTCTTAGTCACCAGTGACTTACATAACTATATTCTCTTGGTTTGTAACTTTCTAAATGTTTCTTTTCTTTCTACCCCTCTCCCCATTGTTTATCTGAGTAAAACAATCAGATAAGACATTTATGGTGAACAATTTCCACTGTGTACCTTCCTCCCCAACCCGGTGTTCAGTGACATCACATTGCTAGCTTGAAATTAGCCATGACGGGAGTGTTTACACCTTGACAATTGGCAAATGCTACAAATCTGGCCCTTTTCTTCCCCCGGAGAGCTGATGGTTAAACATTACCAGCCTACCACAAGAGCGCTTGACAGTTTTCTGAGCTGTGCAGGGCAAGTAGCATTTTTCTCATTCAACACTCGTAGAAACAGAGAGTCAACGAAAGACAATCTTGACCTGAGTCCCATGGTCCCAAAGTGACATTGCTGGAGCTGTGTAGTCTATGTGGTTGAGTGGAAGAAGCCCTGGCTTTGGAATCAGGCAGATCCGAGTTTGAATCTGACATAGCTACTTTTGAACTGTGAATTCACAAGTATGTGATTTAGCCCCCTCAGTTTCCTCACCTATAAAATAAGGACATCAAAGTCTATCTTATAGAGATCTGGGGGAGCATTAGGGGAAATGATATGTCATGTAAACCTAACAAAGCACAAAGGACCTATGCAGCAGATATAATTTGTCCATCAGACTTACAAGTTCAGATCTCTGTGTATTAGCCCATTCTTCCCATAACCATATAGACACTGTTCTTTTTTTTCAACTCTACCTGGCCAACCACCTTTCACTAAATGGTGAATATGTCTTTTCTCCAAATATGTGCCACTGGAATAAGTAAAAAGGCTTAGAGTTGACATGTGTATGTGATTTGGGGAAATCAGTTTCTTTCCTTGAGTCTTGGAAATGCAGGTACTAGGTTTCAACTAAGATCATATTTCAACTGCCTTGAGTCTTCCCGACTGACCATTCTGCTGAGCTAAGCATCCTGAAGAGGACTGATTTGGGGGCCTGTGCGTGCTACAGTTCCCCCCACCAAATTGACTGCAGTGGCCTGCAGGGAAATTCTCTTGGCTCTTTGTGTTCTATGCTCTGGGCTTTTTCTGCTTGCTCTAACTGACCTGATGGTAGATAGTTGCTTCTCAGCCATTCAGCTAAGCCTAAATGTATTTTTCTTTTTTAGATTTTAACTGATGTATTTATTTTTTGCCTGAATAATACATTTAGCTGTTTTAGCTTTTTTTTTCTTTTTTTTTTTTTTTTTTTTTTTTTTTTGAGATGAAGTCCTGCTCTGTCACCCAGGCTGGTGGAATTCAGTGGCACGATCTCAGCTCACTGCAATCTCCGCCTCCCAGGTTCAAGTGATTCTCCTGCCTCAGCCTCCCAAGTAGCTGGGATCACAGGCATGCACCACCACACCCAGCTAATTTTGTATTTTTAGTAGAGACAGGGTTTCACCAAGTTGGCCGGGCTAATCTGATGTCAGGTGATCCACCCTCCTCCCCTCCCAAAGTGCTGGGTTTACAGGCGAGAGCCACCACTGCACCCCGCTGTTGTTTTAGCGTTTTAAAAAATACAAAAGGGTATCGACAATGGGAATTTCCCTCCCTAAACAACCCTCCATTCACCCAGGTCCCTCCCACAGAAAGTAACCAAGAAAAGATATCAAGAAAGAGGAACCGCCTCTTATTATTCATTTCTTATGAGCTTACAGGCTTCTGGAGCTCACCTTAAAGACCCGGCGTGGGTGGACCAAAAAGACCCCCTTGAAATCAGGAAGACTGAGACAGGCCCATGTGGCTTGTCAGTAATCATCAAGCAAATTGGCAAAGCCATACCCAGAATAAAGTCACAGAGGAGCTGCTTTTTGTGTGTAGGGATAAATGGTATACGTCGTACAAATTCCACCTATCAGCTCAACCTAGTAGGTGGTCATATCTCTGGGGAAAAACACAGGAGAACCTAATATCTATAAAGAATGTGCTCTGTATCCAGTGCAGAGCTAGAATCTTTTTTTCATTATTGTGGTGAAATATACATAACAAAAGTTTACCGTGTTAACCATGTTTACACATATAGTTGAGTGGCATGAAGTCCATTCACACTGTTGCGCGGCCACCACCACTGCCCGTCTCCAGACAATGCTAGGCTCTCCCTGCCCTCCTCACTTACTCCTTACAACAGTCCTTTGAGGCCTGCATGACCAGTCTCCATACAACGAGGAGGTCCCAGAGAGATGGCTTCACATCTCTATCAAGTAACTGGTAGGTCCTGGGCTTGAACCCAGGCATATTCATCTCCAAAACAGGTGCCCCATACTGTGGAGCCTCACTGGAAGAACTTTTGGAGGGAAGATTCATCTGCAGCAGGGCATAGGCCTCTGCATAAGACAGTCATCCCCGAGAGACTGTGGCTGTGCTGTGAGTAGGCATGCCTAGGTCTCCATCTTACTTTCTTATTTTTTAATTTTCTCTTTTATCCTGTGCTGTTGCCCAGGGGTGATCCTGTTACTTCTGGATAAGCTGCGGAAGATGAAATGGGAGCAGATGTGGAGGCTGACCGCAGAGAGGGAGCTCATGGGCATGCTGTCTACATCCTTAGCTGACCAGGTGGGTGGCCAGGTCCGAAGGTGCAGGTATTCCTGAGTGCGCTGGTGCTGTTTCTCAAGGAAACTTAAAAGTCAATCGGTCTGAATGGTTTTCTATGTGTTGTGTGACCCTGTATGCTCTGATACAGCTGCCTTATTCTTTCCAGTCTAAGACAGCAGCTCAACTCTTTAGTGCCTTCCCTTGTTCATTCATTTGTTGGTTCAGCAGACTCGCACTGAGTACTGTGTATACCAGGAGCCGAGTTCAGAAAAAGGATGACAGAGATAGACGAAGGATGCAACACTTGCCCTCATAGAGCTTACTGATGCAGACTTATAAGGAGATGTTGATGCCCTCTTCATCACCAGGTGGAGTGCATAGGACCTGCTCTCTGGGACCCCAGAATGCCACAGCGTATTTCCCAAGCAAGATTTCACTTGCCTTGCTGGCAAACAGAATCTAACTGTTTTTTGTTTGTTTGTTTGTTTGTTTTTTTGAGATGAAGTCTTGCTCTGTCACCCAGGCTGGAGAGCAGTGGCACAATCTCAGCTCACAGCAAGTTCCGCATCCCAGGTTCACGCCGTTCTCCTGCCTCAGCCTCCTGAGTAGCTGGGACTACAGGCGACTGCCACCACGCCCGGCTATTTTTTTTTTTTCTTTTTTTTTTTTTTTTTTGTATTTTTAGTAGAGACGGGGTTTCACCGTGTTAGCTAGGATGGTCTCGATCTCCTGACCTCGTGATCTGCCCGCCTCGGCCTCCCAAAGTGCTGGGATTACAGGCGTGAGCCACCGTGCCCAGCCCCAAGTCTAACCTTTAATCTAAGCCTTTGACTTAGATGCTGCACTAGTGTCCCTTTACTCAAGGGAAATGCACTTAAATAGAAAGGATAAACTGCCAGGAAACCACCTTGCTATGTAGGCAGCCTCAGAAACTCCACCAAACTGTTAGCAAATATTCATTTTTATTTATTTTTATTATTTTATTTTATTTTTGAGATGGAGTCTCGCTCTGTCACCCAGGCTGGGATGCAGTGGTGCAATCTCGGCTCACAGCAACCTCCACCTCGTGGGTTCAAGCAATTCTCCTGCCTCAGCCTCCCAAGTAGCTGGGATTACAGGCATGCGGCACCACACCAGGCTAATTTTTATACTTTTAGTAGAGACAGGGTTTCTCCACGTTGACCAGGCTGGTTTCGAACTCCTGACCTCAGATGATCCGCCCGCCTCAGCCTCCCAAAGTGCTGGGATTACAGGCATGAGTCTCTGCACCCAGCCAACAAATACTCATTTTGTAAAAACCCATTCCTCATGTTGACGTCTTAGGAAAGTCAGAGGGCTCCAGTCTTTGACTTTGAGTCTACCAGAATCACTTTTTTAAATTTTCATCTTCCTGTGGCACTGATAGCTGTCTTCAAGCACGAAGATGATTTCTCTGAGTTTTCTGCATTTCACCCTTTCTTTTTCATCCAAAGAGCCAGCTCACTCTGCATGTTTTTGTTCCAAGTGCAATTTCCTGGTTCGTCGAATTTGCCTGCAAAGTTTCATAATACGGAGGAAACAAGAAACCCTGCATGATTACTTTACTATTTTTTAAAGCATTATTATTCAGTATTTTCCAAGCAGCTAGAAACTGATTTCCTTTTTCGAACATGAGATAGAGTATAATGAATGAGTTTAAGAAAAAAATAATACCCAGGTAGCTGTTTTAAACCTGAGGGGGAAATCGTCCACCAGCGTCATATTTCAAGTCGGGTCACCGTGACTTGAGCATGTCCCCCAAAGCTAGCAATTGTGTGCCCGTGTCCAGTGAGGATAGTTTATTCAGCCATCTTCTGCCACGAAGGCCCATAATTCACCTCCCGGCGCCACCTGTCAGCAGCTAGTTAATAAGTATGGCCGGTGCAAGAGCTTGGAAAAGAGCCCAGAAAAGGTAAAACCTCCCTAGACAAGTCAGAGTTGGATTTTGAAACGGAGAATGCATATCCTGGGCACCATGGCCTGCAGAAATCCAAGGAGCATCCATCACTGAGTCCACCGCAGGCCCCAGGAAGCACTGCTGAGAGGGAGGATCTGTAATTTGTCTCAGTCCCTGAATGAGTGGGGCTACTTGTCATCATGCAGTTTCCTCTCCAGGAGGCTCAGGATGGATAACACAGGGCTCTTGCCTAGGAGGCCAGAGGGGAAGGAGACTTCATTTTTCATATGCCAGCAAGGGTAGGGAAGACACCACATGTCTGCACGTGTGAGCTCACTGGATAGGGCTTTATGAGACCAGCAGGACTCTGGAGCTTCCAGTCAGCCTGGGGCATTCCCCAGTCTCTATCCAAACATTATTGCTTGGTTCCTAGAGATAACAGGCAAGAGAGATGCCCCACAGTGCGAGCCAGCCTGTGTTCAGAGCAGGCGGTTCAAGAGAAGCCCTATCACAGGGGATGCAGTGCCTTGACAGCCAGAATGGGCAGCTGGACCATCCGATTGTCTTGACTGTGTCTTTGGCTTTCATCCCCCAGGATATTTTCAATGCCGTCATCAAACAAAACCCCTTCCTTGTGTACCAGCTCCCCTGCTTCTGGAATGTGCAGCTGTCGGACCACACCCGCTCCGAGCAGTGTTACAGAGACGTGTCTGATCTAAAGGTAGGGTCAACACAGGCACATCCCCGGAGGTAGGGTGAGGTGGGCTGAGGGGACCTCTCAGGGGCATGGATGGCTAGGAGATTTATGTGCGATGTGGTGAGAGAGATAAGGGCACAGGAGACCAGAACGAGTATGCTTTTCATCTTTGTGGGGTGTTGGGTTTTTTCCACCCTTATTTGGGCTTTCTGGAAAGCCTAAAGCCTCCTGGCATAAGAACCAGCTTGTGTGGTTATTATTCTTACCATCTGCTGCTGGCTCTTTTGGTTCATGTCAGCTCCCCACATCTATTCATTCAACTCAAGCAAAAACATTTATTGAGGGCCTGCTCTGCCAGGTGCTGTAGATGTGGATGTGAATAACTAACCTGCTTCCAACTCATGTATGGCTTGGAGGAGGACAGAAATGTGCAAAGAAGTAGGTATTTAAAAAAGGACAAGTGCTGTGACAGGTGTGGGTGTGTGAGTGGGGGAGATGCAAGCATAAATGTCTCATTCTTCCTCACAGAGGGGGGACAATGACAGAAAAAGCCTTCATCACCACTCTGTAGGTACCAAACACTGTGGATGGACCTGGCTATAGAAAGAGGAAGAAGACAGGGTGTATTAGTCATCTACTGCTATAGATAATGCTGCATAACAAGCTTTCTGATAGTGGGCTAAATCAGTAACCATTTATATAGTTGATGAGTTTATAGGCTGGTTGGATGGTTCATTTTTTTACTACTTTAACAGAGTATCTGTGGTCTGCTTCAGATGGGACAGCTGGTGACTGGGGCAACTTGGCTGTCCTCTAGTGTGTCCTCTGTCCCTTCAGCAGGCCAGTGTGGTGTCTTCTCATGGTGAAGCAGAGGTGGCAGAGGAAGCCTTAAGACACAGGAGGCAACTCTGAGTCATGGTTGCTAACATCCCTCATTGGCCAAAGTAACCATATGGCTGATCCCGTATGATTACTTTGAGTAAGGAGTGTGAGTTAAGGAGTGTGTCAGAATTCCCTCCCTACAGTGGAAAGAGTAAAGAATTGACCACATCTATTCACAGAACTATTCACACAGAACAAAGATTTCAACACAGGCCTGTCTGACAGCAAGGGCATTTGCCTCTCAGGTTGTATCACGGAGGATTTAGATACATGCATCCTTAAAGAGTTTGTTTCATATGAAGTTTATATCCATTGCAAGTTCTAAAAAGGAAAAAGGATTGCAAAGCTGGCTTCTCTAATAAATTAGTCTTTTCTACTTGGCTTCTGATCCATGTCCCCATGTGGGTATTATGTCTTATTTATAGTCATAATGCATGTTAAATGTGGTTTTCTGCTTTTCATTTGTTTCATATCATAAGCGTTTTCTGGGTCAACCACATGGTGTTAATGAACATTATATCCAATAGTTAATAGACTATTACCTACCCACTCCCTTGACCTTAGTTGTTTTCAAATTTTCATAAATATAACTTATATCTTAATTAACAGGTTTGTCCATGAAGCTCTTCCCTCCAATATTGTTGTAGCTCACCTTTCCAGGCGAGAGGCAGGAGGCTGTGATAGAAATCAAGCTCTTTAAATTCTCTTTAATAACAAGATTTGATGAACTACTGGGTTGGTGAACACTATTGTTGCTGGAGGGTGATGTGCCCAGAGAGGGCATGGAAGCTCCATACTCCCCTCAGCCCACACCCCTATATTTTGCCCTATGTACCTTTTCTCTGTGACTGTTCCCAGGTTCCATCATTGATAATAAACTGGTAAATGTAAGTGTTTTCCAGAGTTTCAGGAGCCATTCTAGTAAATTATGGAACCCAAGGAGGGGATCATAGGAATCCTTGATTTACAGCAAATCTGTCAGAGGACAGAAGGCCGGGACTTGCAGCTGGCATCTCAAGTGGGCCACCTCATGGGACTAAGCCACTAACCCATAGCATCTGATGCTTTTGTCAAGGAGGTAGTGTCACTGTTGTATTAAAGTATAGGGACCCAGCTAGTGTTGGAGAACTGGTCATTGTAGGAAAATAACCCCACAATATCTGGCATCAGAAGTCTTCTATGTGAGAGTATAGAAAAACTGGTTTTTCTCAATAGGTAGCTGTATAATTTATAGTGCAAACAAGGGAATGCTATCATGGGTTACAGAGGGACAATAGGCCAACAGGCAAAACATAGAATTATTCTGTTGACATACTATACATAGGACCTTAAGCCCACAGGAAGAAAGACCTCACATAAAGGCCTCACATAAAATCAGGATCCACAAAGAGTATTATCCTCGGTGGATAAACAGTTAATAAAACTCAGAGTGTAGAAGAAGACAGTAGAGGTTGTTGTCTGTTTCATCCTTGGTTTTAGGTAGAATAAGGGGGAAATGTTTCCTTTGAGATTTTATTTTAAGCCTATGCCTATATTATTTCGGGGGCTGAAATTACATGTGTGGGAGCAAAAATGGAAAGAAAAAAGTAAAAAATTTGCCAGGTACCTGGCAGAAACTAACATAAATCTGATCTAGAAGAATATTCTTAAAAACAAGTCTTCAAAATTTTTTAGGGGAAGTTACAAGGAAAGCAAGGTTCTCAGTTAGGAATCACAAAACGCATAAGGAAGTAGGCTACCCTGAGAAAGTGCAAAAACTGAAGACTGGAGTTAAATCTGAAAGACTGCAAATATTGGACTTATCAGATATAAAACATAAGTATTTTTACTTACATGTAGGAATAAAAAATGAATACTGAAAGTAGGATGAAGGAATAGTAGATTCTCAAAAAAATGAATAGCCCTTTTGGATTAAATAGTATTTTTAGAAGTGAAAGATATAATTATTGAAATTAAATGGATATGTTAAGCAATAGCTTAAACACAGTTGAAGAGAGAATTAGTGAACTGGAAGAGGTATAAGAAATTACCCAAAATTCAACACAGAATGAAAAAGAGATAGAAAAACTGAGAAAGAAGCAAAGAAATTGGGATATGTCTCATTGGACTATCAGAAGGAGATAATAGAGAAAATTGGAAGTGAGGCATATCTTAAGTATGCCAAGAAACAATAACAGGTTGTATACCTATAAGAATAATCTTTCAAGCATAAGATAACAAAGAGAATTTTCTGCAAACATGCAAAGAAACTTCTAAAGTATTGTCAGCCTTAATAACGAAGAGATTCTCTCTAAAAGAAAATTATATTTATTCTGGAATAGTGCATTGCAATGGGAATATACATGCCATAGCAAACTATGTGCATACCCAGGGAGGTAAAGGAAGAGAAAGGTTTTTAAAGGAAAAATGAAGAGGCTTTTATAATTGGAGATAATTATCTTTGGCCAAAGGATCAGTAACAAAGTTGACACCAGTCCAAGACTGGACAGGCAGTTGCTGGGCAGACATGCCTGCCAAAGTTTTTATTTTGTGTGTGTAAAGTTACGATGGCATTTGTGCAAGATTGTGGTTTTCACGGAGTCTTTTGTGATCATTCTCGTTACCAGACACTTATGGATGAAAAGCCTATCTCCATGGCCTTCCCGGTTCTGTTTGTCAGGGTTTTGTTAACACAAATGACTCCATTTTTATTTTGGCAACATTCACATTTCACCCTTTTGATCAAGATGTTTCTCCAAAAGTGTCACTGATCAATCATCCTTTAGTTAGGTTTTCATGTCTTTCAATGCCAGGATGGACCTCTCCCAGGTTTCTGGTCTTGTTTCATATTGGAGAGAATGAATGGCAGCTAGGAGTCAATGTCCAAACCTTTTTAACCACATTTGAGCTTAAGTTTAAGCTTGAGGAAGTTTAAGCGTGGTGCTCCCTGGCTGTCTACTTGGAGTCTGTAATTAAGTTCAATTTTGTCTGTTCCATAGGCCTATGTTACCATCTCAAAGTGCTGGGTTAGCATTATACTGTTAGGATTTGTACTTCTATAAAAAACTTGAACAAGTAACAGATACAAAATTAAAGAAGAAAATGCAAAGTAAAATTAATAGTGATGTGACAAGAACAATTTGCATAGGGACTTTGAGCAATAAACCTAGGCTTTAAAGACAACCAATTAAATAAACAAAATGACCATTAACCTACCAAGTGAAAAAGGTGGGTATTATTATATCATTATGACATAGAGTCTTGTTCTGACATCTTGCAAAAAGCTATCTACAGCATGGAAACAATCAACTCTCATCCTGGTTTGCAGTTTGAATGTCTCTGGTAATGGCATCGGGCAGTTTAGTGAACTTTGTGTGGCCCAGACATCAGGCATGAGACTTATTTCTTAAAATTCATCTAGTTTCAGCTTATAGGGCTTCCAAAACACAGAAATTGCCATTTTTGGTAACTGCATGGAAGAAAGTAGGATTGTAGAAATTTAGAAGAGTTCTATAGGCAAATAACAAATAGCAAATTGCTGTATAGGCAAATAACTTGAAAACAGTGCACACAGCTATCATCTAATAACAGTTGTATTCTAGCTTTTCTTTAGCAACATAACTCATGTCTGCATTTTTTTCTTTAAATCATAGCCATATGGTAAATTTTCTATTTTGTTGTGGTTCTCTTTTATTGATGGGCATGCAGTGAATGTTTCTTGGAAATGATCAATTTTTATTAAAATATTTCTGGAAGAAAAAAAAGAAAAGAAACATAACTTTTTCTTCCTACGGTGATATTGACTTTTCCAAAAATAGAGTAAGACAAATTTGTTTCTAAAATAAATTTAGTTTTTATCAAATATTGCCTGCAAGAATAGTGATTTGACCACAGAGTAATCTCAGATCTAAAAACCTTTTGAAGTTAAGCTGGTGGCAAGTGCCTGTAGTTCTAGCTACTGGGGAGGTTGAGGTGGGAGAATTGCTTCACCCCAGAAGTTTGACGTTACAGTGAGCTGTGATTGTGCCACTGTACTCCAGCATGGGTGACAAAGAGAAACCATGTCTCAAAAAAAATAAATAATAAACATAAATAAAAACTTCTTGAGGTTAATAAGATAACCCAAGACAGACTTTAGGTTATACTTACAGTCCTAAGATTCCTGGACCTGCCAGGAATTGATAATTTTTATTCATTTACTATAAGGCTGAGAACCCTAGAAGTCAGGCAGTTTATACATATTCTCAGATATGACATTTCAGTCAAAGCCTTGATAATATAACAAATTGTTTCCATTGTATCCTGCTATAAAGAGAGGGTAATTTTTTTTTTTTTTTTTAATGGAGTCTCACTCTGTCACCCAGGCCAGAGTGCAGTGGTGCAATCTTGGCTCATTGCAATCTTCACCTCCCGGGTTCACGTGATTCTCATGCCTCAGCCTCCTGAGTAGCTGGGCTTTACAGGCATGTGCCACCTCACCCAGCTAATTTTTTTTTTTTTTTTTTTTTGTATCTTTAGCAGAGACAGGGTTTCACCATGTATGCCAGGCTGGTCTCAAACTCCTGGCCTCAAGTGATCTGCCCACCTGGCTTACAGACATGAGCCACTGTGGCAAGTGGAGAGAGCAAATGTTATTGAACTTGTACAAATAACCATATTGCCATAAAAATAAGAATACTCACAAAAACTCTCCAAACTTTGGAGAGATAAAATTGGAAGAAAAAGGAAATGCTTCTACCTTGTTCACAAATGTATAGTGTACCAAATTGTTGTGTGCTATAGATAGCTTAGGGAAGAAAATTTCCTTCAATCTGGAAAACAAAACATTTAAGTGAAGAACTAACCGTGTTTTAAATAAAAGTCAAAAACATTATCAGTTACTTAATCTCATGCAGTTTATTTTTGTTCTGCTTGAGCTTGATTAGTAGTTTCATAAATTCATGTTTCTTCATTAGAGTTCTCAAACATTTGCATTTAGTCCATTGATCTTAAAGTTATTAACCTATATCTAAGAGTATTTGTTGGAGTCGCTTCCATAAATTTGTTTGCAAATGCCTTTAAAGAAGAATTCAAAACAATAGCTGTGAATAAAAACTTAGAATACCCATGGCTAAAAATCTGATGGGAGTTCATTATAATAAGCAATTAACATGGAAATTTAGTTATTTTTGTGCCACACGACATCATGTCTAGAATTTTAACTAATGTCATATTAGATTTTTAAGAATTTTATATAATTTGGGTACATACCCATAAATGTAATGCAAATATCTAGCATCACTTATTATTTGATAGCATTTAGCATGCAGTTCACAAAATAAGACTAATCATTTAATATTTCTACAAGATAAGAGATACATTCTTTGAGCCTCTCCAGAGGTCCTTCTGGAAAATCCAAAAGTTAATTTCAGGTCAATAAAACTTAAGTTAGAATTTTGATTCAGGGAACCCTGCCAAAGATTTTAAAAGGTTGAAAGCACTTGATGAGACGTTACTGTGAAGTCATAGTCATTCATGTACCCAGAGCGATTATCAAAAGACAATACGGAAACTTACGTGGAAGCTTAGTGCTTTCAAAACTCCATTTTCCTAAGTAATCAAATACTGAAGAAAGATAACACAGCAAATTATATTGATAACATATAAAATGTTTGTTTCTCAGGCCAGTTACTAAAACGGTGAAAAACAACTTCTGCAGGTTGATTGCTTCTCCTTCTGAGAAGCCAATGTATAGTAGATAACCAGGTAGTCGACCTGATGAAAAGGGTACTTGAGTTTAATCTGACACAGAAGGAATGGGTCCAAGGTTATGAGTGCAGACCATATTATACAGGAATGTAAACAAGAAAACTAGCACCTTGAGCAGGGGAATACATGGCCCTTAGTAATAGCATGGGAAGTTTCTTGGTTACATGGGATAATTCAGACATGTCAAGAAAAGGCAAGGGTACAAAATCAAGGTATACTGGCGAAAACATTGCCTTTTTAGACCTTCAAGATAAACTTTTTTGTTGTTTGTTTGTTTTTGAGATGGAGTCTCGCTCTGTCCCCAGGCTGGAGTGCAGTGGCGCAGTCTCAGCTCACTGCAACCTCCGCCTCCCGGGTTCAAGCGATTCTCCTGCCTCAGCCTCCCAAGTAGCTGGGACTACAGGTGCATGCCACCACACTGGCTAATATTTTGTATTTTTAGTAGAGATGAGGTTTCACCATGTTAGCCAGGATGATCTTGATCTCCTGACCTCATGATCAGCCCACCTCTGCCTCCCAAAGTGCTGGGATTACAGGTGTGAGCCACCACACCTGGCCCAAGATAAACATTTAATGGACAAGCTATAACAGCAGAGTTAGAACAGGTGGTGGGGGGTGGGGGTGGGGGTGGGAAGTTACAGGAAGGAATGGAAAACTTAAAGGAGAGAGTTATCCCAGGCCTTTTCAACGGTAGAAAGAGGACGAGCAGAAGGCAATGATGTAAGACCTGAAAATCACATGCAGCAAGATACAGCAAAAGTTGAACTTCTGAGAGATGAATCTGAAAAGCTTCCAGAGGAAAACTCTACCTCAAGAAGTGAAATTACCATTCTAAATGAAGAAGACAGCATTTCTTTTTCTTTTTTTCTTTTTTTCTTTTTTTTTTTTTGAGATGGAGTCTTGCTCTGTTGCCCACACTGGAGTACAGTGGCACGATTGCAGCTCACTGCAACCTCCATCTCCCAGGTTCAAGCAATTTTCCTGTCTCAGCCTCCTGAGTAGCTGGGATTACAGGCATGTGCTACCACGCCTGGCTAAAATTTGTATTTTTAGTAGAGATGGGGTTTTGCCATATTGAAGCTGGTCTCAAACTCCTGACCTCAGGTGATCCACCTGCTTTGACCTCCCAAAGTGCTGGATTATACGTGTGAAGAAGACAGCATTTCTGACCTGAAACTGGGGAAATTAAATATATCTCAGGAAGAAATTTTGCGGAAATAGAAACTGCACTTCAGAAGATGGCAGTTAAACAGATTTCAGAATTAAAAATTATAATCTCTTGGGGTTTTACTAAGAGCAGATCAGTACCTCAAGAAAACTTTGTTCTAACATAGGGGATGAAATTTTTAGTTTTGTTTTAATGTATTTTGTTGATAGCAAAGCTCAATCTTTAGGAAGACTTAGAAACAATTCCCTTCTAATTACAGGCAACTTGATCACACACACAATTTCTTTTATAAATTCATCCTTTACAAACTTTATCATGACTTACTCAGACCTTTCACAACATGCTTAAGCTTTCTGCTGTGTTTACTTTCTCTTTATTAAATAACCAGTCATTTTACTTTAAGACAAAAATTTACCACATAAGATTCTTTCTCATAGAAAATTCTCCTTTCTTTTTAACCGTCCTTACCAAAAATACATCCTTATATCCATAACTTTCTTCACATTACTCTCCTGCTTACTGATTCCTATCTTGTTTCTATTTCTTTTTTAAATTTACTTTTCAAGGCAACCTTTAAGTAACCTCTGAACTGGACAAAATTATTCTATTTTCTCAATAAGGAATATATTTTTTATGCATTGTAATTTTGCTCATCAAAAACACATCTTATTTTGGTATACTTTGTGATATGGTTTGGCTGTGTCCCCACCCAAATCTCGTCTTGAATTGTACCTCCCGTAATTCCCACATGTTGTGGGAGGGACCTGGTGGGAGATAATTGAATCATGGGAGCAGTTTCCCTCATAAACTTCTCATGGTAGTGAATAAGTCTCACGAGATCTGATGGTTTCATAAGAGATTTCCCTTATTGCTTGGCTGTCACTCTGTCTTTCCTGCTGCCATGTAAGACTTGCCTTTTGCCTTCCACCTTGATTGGGAGGCCTCCTCAGCCACGTGGAACTGTGAGTCCCTTAAACCTCTTTTTCTTTATCAATTACCCAGTCTCAGATATGTTTTTAACAGTAGCATGAAAATGGATTAATACACTTTGTATACAGAATTATATATACATTAATTAGGATTTTATTCTTAGTAACCTGAATTTCTAGTGAAAATCTAGGAAGCCAAAATTTTGAATTCTTTGTCACATGTCAGCATTTTATAATAAGAATCGTTTCATAATTTTTAGAAACATGTTTTAATAGACTCAAATATATTTAAGAAGCCAAAAACAACTTTTATTTATTTATATTCAGCAATTTGTTCTTATTTTTATGGAAATGACCCAGACATTTGATGAGTGTTTATTATTTATTATAACATAGCATAACCTTATGATTTTAAAGTATATGAAAAGTTATTTTATAAACATTTATTCCACATTCCATTTATTCTGAATGTTTATTTTATAAACATTTACTCCATTTACATTTACCTGATTTACTTATTTTTAACAATTCACCTACATTGCTTATGAAAACTGAAATATTACACAAAGCAAATCATCATTTCAAGTTATATTACTGTTAACCATTTTTGTACTTTGTGAATACCAGGTGTTTGCTTAAGAACCTGAAAGTAAAATACATGAGTATTTTGCGTATAACTCAGAAGCTACAACTGTTTTTATTAAACCAATAATATTAAATTAGCCCTACTTATCAAAGAGTTACACAAAGATTATTCTGTTTTCAAGTTGAGTTCATAGTTTCATGACTTTAAAACATGTAGCAGAAACAAATACAAAACCCAGCCAAAAATGTATGCTACCAGTTTTGAAGATATTTGTATTTTTACTTTACCAGTGATTTAAAAACCAACTTGTTTATCAAAGTTTTATTTAAGTCACAGGAACTAAAAGGCATTTGGGTTAATTACTATGTATTTTATATGTGTGATAATTCATCTAAGCCAATCAAAATAAAATTTCTTAGATTTTTTTTTGACCAACTGTTCCACATTTTACTATGTAGATTATAGCATAACATATATTATATAACATAATGTGTTATATAGTATGTATTATTCATATAACATGTTATATAACATGTATTCACATTATGTTATATGAATAATATACTATGAATATATTTCATTATACATTTTATTATACATTTCTAAGATTTTACTATGTAGATATAACATAACATTATAAAACATAAATGTTACATAATAACATGTATTCATGTTATGTTTTATGAATATTATTCATTGTTATATTAACATAATATTCATTGTTATGTGTATTATTCATATATAATATAATATAATATGATAATGTTATATAATAACATGTATTATTATAACAACTATTCCAGATTTTACTTTGTAAATACATCATATTATATAACATAATACCTGTACATGTTGGTAACCACACCTAAACACATAGACACACATACACAAAGATCATACACAAAGATCTTACTGCTTTTATTTTAGAATTTTAGCCATGAGATAGTAATACAAATTTACCTGTTTACAAAACAACGGTTGGATTCAAATTATGTTTCCGACAAAACTGGCACCTTTTTACATGGCTAAACTTTATTTGCTTCAATTGCTAATCTAATGAAGGCTAACAATTGAATGCTATCAAAGCAATTGAATGGATCGAAGTTTTGGGTAAAGCAGTTTGGTTTTTTAAAAAACCTCTTTTACCTGTTTTTGTTTGCTTTCTTCAGCTTCAAATGAGTTTACATTTTAGCTGGGACTGACTGAATTGTATAAGAAAAACAAAATCTCCAGTGGCCTTGAATTAGTAACACATTTATCTTTTGTTCGCTGATCCCCTTTGCTAGTCAATGGTTATGGGGAGGCATCTTAACAAGAGTTTTGTTTTCCAGCTATTTTTTTTTAACGGCCTCTGTATGGCAGACACAACAGTTTTTATGCTGGAAAGAGATACCTTGTATTACTGCTCTGACCTCAAGATTTTGACCTGAGAGCCTAACCTTCATAATCACTTATCTAATTTTTATTCTTTTAGGCTGTCAATCCCCTTAATTAAGTGCTCTAGCACCCTAAGCAATTGGTAGCCAGGCAAACCCAAATTTACATTTGCAAAAGATGTATAGGTTGTTGGTTACTGTGGAGCTGTTTAATATGTAAAGCCATTTATTTGAAAGCCCTTTAACACTTTTTTGTTTTTAATCTTGGCTAGAATGCCATAAGCACTGAATTTTATCTCAACACCAGCAGAAAAGTCAACTGATTTAGGCCAGGTGCAGTGGCTCACGCCTGCAATCCCAGCACTTTGGGAGGCCGAGACAGGTGGATCACTTGAGGTCAGGAATTCAAGACCAGCTCGGGCAACATGGGGAAATCTGGTCTCTACTAAAAATATAAAAATTAGCCAGGTGTGATGGTGTGCACCTGTAATCCCAGCTACTCAGGAGGCTGAGGCAGGCAAATTGCTTGAACCCTGGAGGCAGAGGTTGCAGTAAGCCCAGATTGTGCCACCGCACTCCAGTCTGGGCGACAGATCAAAACTCTGTCTCAAAAAAAAAAAAAAAAAGAAAAGGAAAAAAAGTCAACAGATTTAAAGTAGGCAGTAAAAAAAGTAGAGATAGAGAACTAAGAAGGCTCTATGTGTTATCCATATAATCACAAACTCTTAATTTGGAAAAAAAAAAAAAAAAAAAACAAGAAAAAAGAAGCTTGGGGAGTTCAGATGATCCGTGTTGTGACTGCTGATCCAAAAACATGCATGAGGAAAGCCTTGTAATTGGCTGGAATCTGAAAACCTGGCACATCTTCATGTTGGAGAATCCCATTCTATTTCTTATCAATCTCTTGAGAGCAAAGAAAATTCCATAAATCCTATCAGAGAATGTCAGGATTTTGGACTTGTGTCTCTTCCTGTGACATTTTGGTAATGTTCATTATTATTATATCTGATTTAAAATACTACATAAACTTAGTTGACAAAGCAGCGGCAGGATTTGAGAAGATTGACTCCAATTTTGAAAGAAGTTCTCTTGTAGGTAAAAATTATCAAACTGCATCACTTGCCACAGAGAAACTTTTCATGAAAGGAAGAGTCGATCCTTGTGGGAAACTTCATTGTTACCTTATTTTACGAAATTACCACAACCACCCCAACCTTCAACAACCACCACCCTGATCAGTCAGCAGCCATCAGCACCAAGATAGGACCCTCCACCCACAAAAGGATTGTGACTCACTGAAGGCCAGGTGATCATTAACATTTCTTAGAAATACAGTATTTCTTAATTAAAGTACATATTTTTTTAGACATAATGCTGTTGTACACTTCACAGACTACAGTGTAGTTTAAACACAATTTTTATATGCATTGGAAAACCAAAAAATGTGACTTGCCTCATGAGGTATTCACTTTATTGCAGTAGTCTGAAACCAAACCCACAATATGTCCAAGTTATGCCTGTATATGTATATATCTGTCCAAATACACACACACACATACACACACACACACACACACTCAGAGAGAGCTCATTAGAACTCCAGGGAGAAATTCATAAGTCCATTTTCATCGTGAAATATTTAACATGTTTTTTTATTTTTTTCTTTTTTTTTTTTTTTTTTTGAGAAAGAGTCTTACTCTGTTGCCCAGGCTGTGGTGCAGTGGCATGATCTCAGCCCACTGCAACCTTCATCTCCCATGTTCAAACGATTCTCCTGCCTCAGCCTGCCAAGTAGCTAGGACTATAGGTGGCCTCCACCATGCCCGGCTAATTTTTGCATTTTTGGTAGAGACAGGGTTTCACCATGTTGGCCAGGCTGATCTCAAACTCTTGACCTCAGGTGATCCACCCACCTCGGCCTCCAAAAGTGCTGGGATTACAGGTATGAGCCACCGCACCCAGCCCATATTTTTTTTCAAATGTTGAAATATCAAAAGACAAAAATTACTAAGACTATAGAAGATTTAAACTACACAGTTAATACGCTTGACTTATTGGGCAAATAAGGAACCTTGTACCTAATGACCTGAGAGTATACATCCTTCTTAGGCTCATATGGAGCATTAAATAAAAGAAACCAAGTAGTAGACATCAGTACATTTCAAAGAATGATATTATACCATAGTTCTCTGAAGAAAGCAAAATTAAATAAGAAGGCAGTAACAATAATTTTTTTTTTTTTCTCTTTTCTTTTTGAGATGGAGTGTCACTGTGTTGCCCAGCCTGGAGTGCAGTGGCCCAATCTCGGCTCACTGCAAGCTCTGCTCCCCGGATTCACGCCATTGTCCTGCCTCAGCCTCCCGAGTAGCTGGGACTCTAGGCACCCACAACCACACCCGGCTAATTTTTTGTATTTTTAGTAGAGACAGGGTTTCACCGTGTTAGCCAGGATGGTCTCGATCTCCTGACCTCATGATCCTCCCGACTCAGCCTCCCAAAGTGCTGGGATTACAGGCGTGAGCTACCGTGTCCGGCCAAAATTTTAAAAAATATATTTGATTACAATTGAAAACATATTTTTACATTACTCATGGTTCTAAACAGAAATCATAATTTAAACTGAAAACTACTTAGAGCCTAAATGAAAATAAAAATAATATGTCAAAATTAATGGGATAAAATAACATGTAGGGAAAGGTATATCCTTAAATATTTATATTGAAAAGAAGAAAAGTTGAAAATTAATAAGCCAAGTTTACAAATCAAGATGATATATTAATATAAACAACGTTAGAGTCGGCCAGGCATGGTGGCTCATGCCTGTAATCCCAGCAACTCAGGAGGCTGAGATGGGAGGATCCCTTGAGTTCAGGAGTTTGAGACCAGCCTCAGCAATATAGCAAGACCCCCATATCTACAAAAAAATAAATAAATGCGGGATTGGGGGTGGGGCAGTGGTGGTAGCTACTTGAGTCCCAGCTCCTAGGGAGACTGAGGCAGGATTACTTGAGCCCAAGAGTTCCAGACTGCAGTAAACTATGATTGCACCACAGTACTATAGCCTGGGTAACAGAATGAGACTCTGTCTCTAAAAACAAAGCACAATAAAACAGAACATTAAATTCAAATAAAATAAAATTGAAGTTGGTCAGCAAATGGTTCAATAAAGTCAAAAATTTGAAAGGGACCAGTAAAATAGACAAAACTATGGTGAGAGAGTCGTCAAGAAAAAAGAAAGTGAATTCACCAAGAAATGAATAGGGGTGCATAATTCCAGGTCCATTTACTCATTCTCTCAATGTTTTTGAGCAAGTGACTTCTGAGTTTTAGATATATAGCAAAGATTAAAGCAATCAGTCTCAGTTGGTGGAGCGTTCAATCAATTAGCAGAAGTGAAAAAAAATAGAATATTGTGAACATTATGTCAACAAATTTGAGAATTTTTGTTAAATGGACAAATTCCTAGAAATATGTTATTTACCAAAACCGATTCAAGAAAAAAATATAAAGTTTAGATTATCTTCTGGCCATTGAACCTTTGAAAACAGTACCCCTAGACAGTAAGTAGAAATAAGTTCTACTCATTTTTTTAATCCAAGGACATTTCCAATTTTAAATAAACTTTTCTAGAGAATATGAAAAGAGGAACACTTTTTAACCCATTCCACAAGCAGGATATTATCAACACCAAAATCAGACAAAAAAAAAAGTGTATTAGTCTGTTATCATGCTACTAATAAAGACACACCCAAGACTGGGTAATTTATAAAGTAAAGAGGTGTAATTGACTCACAGCTCCACAGGGCCGGGTAAGGCCTCACAATCATGGCGGACTCATAGTTCCACAGGGCCGGGAGAGGCCTCACAATCATGTTGGACTCACAGTTCCACAGGGCCGGGGAGGCCTCACAATCATGGCGGAAGGCAAAAGAGGAGCAAAGTCACCTCACAAGATAGGAAGATTGCAAGCCAGTCTCACACATGAATGTAGATGGAAAAATCTTAAGCAAAATATTTAGCAAACCAAATCTAGCCATGTATAAAATAGATAATATATCATGGCCAAGTTGAGTTTATTCCAGGAAAGACAAGAGTGATTTAGCATTGAAAAATCCACAAGTGTTGTTCAGCATGTTAATAGATTAAAGGAGAAATACCAAATAATCTAAACAGATGAAGCAAAGTTATTTGACAAAATTACATGCTCATTCATGATAAAACTCATAAATAGTAACTAGTGAAAACCTACAGTAAACTATTGCGAGCATTTGCTCTGGGTCGTGCCAATTAATCAGTTGGAAAGAGGAGAACGTGCAAGAGCACACACACATTTATGAAAGTATTTTGGTATATGAAGAGGCGACATACCTGATCACTGAATAAATGATTAAGTTTCCCATAAACGGTGCTGAGACACCTGATTATCCACATGGAAAAAATTTAAGTGGATCTCTGTCTCATACCATGCACAAAATTAATTCCAGATGGATTAGAAACTTAGAAAGTGAAGGGCTAAAATAAACTATTTTTTAAATGAAAAGGGAAACTAGCTTTAAGACTCCAGAATGGAAAAGTATGTATTCAACAAGACATCAAAAATACATATCATAAATGAATGAATCCGTAAATTCAATCACATTGATATTAATAACTCCATCAAAGGGGCGTTAAAAAGAGAAAAGCAGGCCAGGCACAGTGGCTCACGCCTGTAATCCCAGCACTTTGGGAGGCCACAGCAGGTGGCTCACTTGAGCTCAGGAGTTCGAGACCAGCCTGGCCAACATGTGAAACCCCATCTCTACTAAAAATACAAAACTTAGCCAGGCGTGGTGGCACAGGCCTGTAGTCCCAGCTACTTGGGAGGCTAAGGCAGGAGAATTGCTTGAGTCCAGGAGGTGGAGAGGTTGCAGTGAGCCGAGATCATGCCACTGCACTCCCACCTAGGCAACAGAGCAAGACTCCGTCTCAAAAAAAAAAAAAAAAAAAAGAGAGAGAGAAAAGCAAAAGATAGATATTTCAACACATGTTACTGACAGAAGAGCAGTAAACAAAATATATAAACAATTCTTAATGAGTGATAAATCTGTAAAAGATGTAAACAGTCCTTTTACTTAGTTGCCAGGCAAATGGCCAATAAACACATGAAAAGATATACAGCCTCACTGTTAATCAGGGAAATGAAAAGGAAGACCACATTATTAAAATCATAAATAATGTTATAGCCACCAAATTGGAAGAGTGATACTATCAAGTCTTAGTTGATCAGTGGTGGTCTCTTATGTTACCCATAGGAGTGTGTATGGATACACCAAATTGGAAAACACTTTGGCACTATATTGAAAAATTGAAGTGGAATATACCTTACAATCTGGGTCTTGGATGTAATTGGTCACAAATGGAGAAGTGGATGACTTTCTAAAGAAAGTCAGATTCAGCTATCAGTGAGCAAATTACAACAGATAGAAGTAGTGCTTTGGAAGGCCTGTGTCTTCCTGATAAATGACATTTCTTGACCAGGCAGGGCACAGGAGACTTCTAAACTCTCAAGTCTTTTTATATCAAAAATAAAAACGTAAAAATTCCATAAAAATAAGTACAACTAAAAACTTTGGCAGGCCTTGAAAAGGAATAAAATTCTGAAGGCCAGGCGTGGTGGTTCATGCCAGTAATCTCTTTTGGGAGATTTGGGAGGCTGAGGCAGGTGGATTGCTTGAGCCCAGGAGTTTGAGAGCAGCCTGGGCAACATAGTGAGACCCCCATCTCTACAAAAAACACAAAAATTAGCTAGGCGTGGTGGCGTGTGCCTGTAGTCCCAGCTACTTGGGTGGCTGCAGTGGGATGTTCCTGTGAACCCAGGAGGCAGAGGATGCAGTGAGTTGTGGTTGTGCCACTGCACTCCAGCCTGGGCAACAGAGTGAGACCCTGTCTCAAAAACAAACAAAACGAAACAAAAAACTGACATATGCTATAACTTGGATGAACTTTGAGGACGTTATGCTAAGTGACCTAAGCCAAACACAAAAGGATGAATACTGTATTATTTCACTTAAATGAGTTATGTAAAGTGGCATGAAACATGCTACTTAAAATGGCATGCAATTTAAAATATGAATTATTTCTGGAATCTTCCATTTAATATTTTCAGGCAGCGGTTGACCGCTGGTAACTGAAGTGGAGAAAAGCAAAACCGCAAGTAAGGAGGGGCTGTTGTACTCCCAAGGGAGGAACATAAAAAACAGCAAACAGGCGGTCCTTCATAAATGTGGAACCGGATTCAAAAAAAAAAACAAAAGATGGGAGAAAGCAGGGAAAAGAATGAAAATAGCAAAGATGCACTATGACCAGGACTCTGAGACCCAGATGGGCCTGGTGGGACACACGGAGTTCTTAGGTCATCCCTGAGGGCTCCACGGAAATGTCTAGGCACTGAGAGGACCTAGAGGGTCTCCCCATCCCGCTCAGTCCCACTTAGGAGGTGAATCATTGCTTCATCCAGCATCTCCATGCTGTCTACACTACTGGCCTGCGAATCACTTAGTAGCCATCTTAGTTATCAGATTGACTCTCTGGGCATCACAGTGTTTGTGTTCAAGTTGCCCTAATTTTACTTCGTCATGGCCCCAAAGTACAAAAGCAGTGGCGCTGACATATTATGATTATTCAGTTTTATTATGTTATTGTTATTCATCTTTTGCTGTGCCTAATTATGAATTAAACTAATCATAAGTATGCATGTACAGGAAAAAACGTGGTATGGGGTTAGGGACTTGATATGGTTTGGCTGTCTCACCACCCAAATCTCATCTTGACTTGTAGCTCCCATAAGCCCCAGGTGTTGTGGGAGGAACCCAGTGGGAGGTAATTGAATCATGGGGGCGATTTTCCCCATACAGTTCTCATGGTAGTGAATAAGTCTCACGAGATCTGATGGTTTTATAAGGGGTTTCCTGTTTCACTTGGGTCTCGTTCTTTCTCTTGCTTGTTGCCAATCTAAGCCATCACCTTCCACCATGATTGTGAGGCCTCCCCAGCCACATGGAACTGTGAGTTCTCCCTTAAACCTCTTTTTCTTTATAAATTACCCAGTCTTGGGTATGTCTTTATCAGCAGTGTGAAAACGGAATTATACAGCACTATTGCATAGTTTCAGGCACCCGTTCTGGGTCTTGGAATGTGTGCAGATACTACTGTAGTCAGGGAGACCCCTCCTCTCCTGGTCTCCCTCAGCTCACACTCTGCTACTTCAAAGGAAAGTCAACCTGCACAGCCCACCTGTGGGAAATGCTGGGTCAGATGATTGAAAATGTCAATTAAAGCAAGAATCATAAAAATATTTTAACCTTGATTTGCTTTCTTTTCATCCACAGGCCAGGTTTTTTGGTCTGCTAATTGAGTGCTGTATTAACCTGCATAAACCACCCTAATGAATCTTCTATGGTTATCAGTGTCCTTTCATTCAAAGTGAAACAAGAACTCAAGGACTCTTCCAAAACAATTGGAGGACAGTCCTGGGTTAGTTCTATTTTTCCCCCCTCTTTAGTCTCACCCACACCTAACGCAAAGGCAAATTTGTTTAGGGACTTCTTTTCATTGAGCTGTTGCAAAGCGTTTAGTTTGCCTTTCAGGGAAACAGCAATTCTTTACAGTTACATGCCATGAACTCAAATAATATCTAATTAGATTTCAAATTGCGTTAGAACTACAAGATATAAAAACACCTTCGGTAACAATCACAGCTCACTCTTGCTGAGCACAGAGCCCATTTGTAGGAACAGACTTCCTCTGACATCCTGTTCACGAGAGACTTACCAGCCTGGGGCATCTAGTCTGCCCTAGGTGTCCATGGAGAACTTTGTGCTAAGTAGAGGTTGGTTAAGAGAACTTCTGAGGGGAGAGGTGTTTTCACTGAAGAGGCAAAAGTGTATATCCTTTGGGAGCCAAGCAATCTTGTAAATTCTGATGACAGTTCTGCTTCTTACCAACTGAGGGATTTGAGTAAATCACTTAACCTCTCCCAGGTTCAGTTACATTATTGAGAAAATTGAAGCCATTATTCTTTGCCCCATTCTCGGCCATGCCCCTTGAGTGGTCCATAGAAATACACTTGACTTTACCTCATTCTTTTGTGTTTCAGAGACCTTCATTTTTATCTCTTTAGTCCTTACGCTTGATGACTCAGCCTTCCCTGGCTGAGTCTTAAATTAAGAAGAGAAGGGAAAGGCCCAAGGGAGCATCTTTTTATCACTTACCAGTAGCACAAACTCTTAGGAGACCAGACTGTGTAGTGTGCTGGTTTAGAGAAAGGAGCACGAGAGAGATTCTGTGAAACTTTGCTCTAGTTCTTGCACCTTTGATGGTCCATTAGGGAATGAAGCTCTTGTCAGAATCAGTTGTTAATGATCAGGAAACGGCAGGCAGAGGGTCTACCAATGGGTCTCTCTAGGGGTTTCTAGAGTGCCAGAACTGAGTAAGCCATGGTTCCTGCTCTCAGGAAAGTCTCTAGTGAGACCTAACTGGTGAGTAATGGAAAATTCCAGTAGAGGCATGTTCAGAAGCAGATGCCACCATGCTTCCCGTACAGCCTGCAGAACCATGAGCCAATCAGACCTCTTTTCTTTCTAAATTACCAGCTCTGAGGGTTTTTTGTTTTTGTTTTTGGAGACACACCCTCACTCTGTTGCCTAGGCTGGAATGCAGTGGCATGGTCTTGGCTCACTGCAACCTCCACCTCCCAAGTTCAAGCAGTTCTCCTCCCTCAGCCTCCCAAGTAGCTGGGACTACAGGCACACGTCACCACGCCTGGCTAATTTTTGTATTTTTAATAGAGTCGGAGTTCCACTGTGTTGGCCAGGCTGGTGTCAAACTCCTGACCTCAAGGGATCTGCCCGCCTCAGCCTCCCAAAGTGCAGGGATTACAGATGTGATTTCTTTATAGCAATGTGAGAATGGACTAACACAGAACTCTAACTGGCAACCTTCATTTAACCCAAAACTCCGGACTTTGATCCCATATATGGGCTCAGATGCTCCTTAGAGACAAGGAAGGAATCTCTGGGTTGGCCACTCCTAGATTATCTAGCTCAGAGCACACGTTAAGATGAGTCTGCCATACAGGGTCATTCTAAGGGTATGCTTAAGTTGCTGTTCTCAGGTGTGTTTACCCTACAGAAGTAAGCTGTCACAGCTTCATTGTGGGCCTCAAAAGATGAAAAGGAGTTTTCCAGGATGATTGGGTGGGAATAGTGTTCCAGGCATGGCCTCACTTAATCTTCCCAAGTGTCACAAGGTAAATCTTGTTTTGTTTTGTAAGTCAGAAAATGAAGGATCACACAGTTGAAGTCACTTTTCTTGCCCAGTCACGCAGCTAAATATGACAGAGCTGAAGTTCCAACTCACATCTGTCTGATTCAAAAGTCCGCAGCATTTTCGTCTGATACAGCAGTGAGTTTCTATCTGAAAATACTTTCCGGCCAGGCGCGGTGGCTCACGCCTGTAATCCCAGCACTTTAGGAGGCTGAGGCAGGCGGATCACAAGGTCAGGAGATCGAGACCATCCTGGTTAACACGGTGAAACCCCATCTCTACTAAAAATACAAAAAATTTTCTGGGTGTGGTGGCGGGCGCCTGTAGTCCCAGCTACTTTGGAGGCTGAGGCAGGAGAATGGCATGAATCCGGGAGGCGGAGCTTGCAGTGAGCCGAGATCACGCTACTGCACTCCAGCCTGGGTGACAGAGCAAGACTCTGTCTCAAAAAAAAAAAGAAAAGAAAATGTTTTCCGATTAAAACATGATATATAACATGACGACATAGAAGTATTGTGTGGGAACTATATGCAGTCCTCTTGTGTAGGGCTATTCTACGTGAACTCTGTTTGGATTAAGTAGATTTTCGAGGGTTAACTCCAGAACAGAGACCCTTAATAACACTGTATCCTTGAAAGGACATTTGAATTTATTTATTTATTTATTTATTTTATTTTATTTTATTTTTTATTTTTATTTTATTTATTTATTTATTTATTTTTTGAGATGGAGTCTCACTCTGTCACCAGGCTGGAGTGCAGTGGTGCAATCTTGGCTCACTTCAAGCTCTGCCTCCCGGATTCACGCCATTCTCCTACCTTAGCCTCCCGAGTAGCTGGGACTACAGGCACCTGCCACCACGCCCAGCTAATATTTTTTTTTTTTTAGTAGAGATGGGGTTTCACCGTGTTAGCCAGGATGGTCTTGAACTCCTGACCTCATGATCCACCTGGCTCGGCCTCCCAAAGTGCTGGGATTACAGGCATGAGCCACTGCGCCCGGCCAGGACATTTGAATTTTAAACAACAGACTCAGAGGCTGAATTTTAGACCCCAGTCCATTTATAAATTGGGAATTGAGTACACCTAAAAGAAAAATCCTAAAGCAGAAGAGAAAAACCAAGAGAAAACATGCCAGCCATAGGAGGAAATGATGTATCTTCTTAGGGGCAATTTGTAGCATTTGCATAAAAAGAGTAGCCCATAACTCAAGCACTGAAACATTTTATAATACTTAGAGTTGTGTCAGTTTCTACATCTTTGGGGGAAAATGAGGGGCTACCATATATCAGCGTACTGAACATGTCACAGCTAAGCAGACTACGGTGAAAAATGAGGCAGGGAAAACACAGGGTAATAAGAATGATGAATGTTAAGGCTGATTTTGGAGGATTGGGATGGATCAAGGAAGAAAAAAAACAGTTGGTTTGGGGGAGAAGATCTAAAATCTCGAATTACTAGCTTCCAGTCAGACTTCTTTTTCAGTTCAGGCCAGTGCCGATTTCATTTCATTGCATGACCTACGTCCAAGGGCTGTCAGTGTTTTATGATCTCTGTGTACACTGCTGTGACCAGTAAACTCAAGGAGTCCTCAGGATGAAATATGAGGCAGCTGGCTCCTGTTTAAGTAGCCTGTCCTTTGGGACTCTTGCCCTGTGGCTTGTACGCAGGGATCTCTCATTCCCCCAGCAGACATGGCAGAGTACCCACTCTGGCCCAGGCTGTCACTGAGTTCTTTAGCTTACCCTAAACAAGTCTTTTCATCTGAAAAGCTAGGAACTTTTCCTCATGACTGTAAAGTCATCCTCATGACTTTATAGAAGAGATGGAAAGATTTAAAAGGGACAATACATAAAATAGTACAAGGCTTTGAGACATTCTAGTAAACCTATTATTCTTTTGTGTATATATCTTTTTTCTTTTTTGAGACGGTGTTTCACTCTTGTTGCCTGGGCTGGAGTGCAATGGTGCAATCTCAGCTCCCCTCAACCTCCGCCTCCCTGGTTGAAGCGATTCTCCTGCCTCAGCCTCCTGAGTAGCTGGGATTACAGACATGGGCCACCATACTCGGCTAATTTTGTATTTTTAGTAGAGATGGGGTTTCTCCATGTTGGTCCTGCTGGTTCTCGCACTCGCAATCTCAGGTGATCTGCCTGTCTCAGCCTCCCAAAGTGCTGGGATTACAGGTATGAGCCACTGTGCCAGGCCTCTGTTTTGTATAAATTTAAGTGGTACAAGTGCAGTTTTGTTACATGGATATATTACATAGTGATGAAGTCTGGGCTTTCACGATAACCATCACCCAAAATAATGTACATTGTACCCATTAAGTAATTACTCATCCATCTCCCCTCTCCCACCCTCCCACCTTTCAGAGTCTCCAATGTCTATTATTCCACACTCTTTGTCCATGTGCCCTCACTATTTAGCTCCCACTTAAAATGAGAACATGTGGTTATTTGGCTTTCTGTTTCTGATTATTTCACTTAAAATAAGGCCTCCAGTCCCATCCATGTTTTCATTCTTTTTCACAGCTGAGTAGTATTCATATATATATATACCTACATCTCACATTTTCTTTCTCCATTAATCCATTGATAGACACTTAGGCTGACTCTGTGTCTTTGCTATTGTGAATAGTGCTGCAGTAAACACACAAGTATAGCTCTCTTTTTGATACAATGATGTATTTTCCTTTGGGTAGATACTGAGTAGTAGGATTGTTAGATCAAATGGCAGCTCTATTTTTAGTTCTTTGAGAAATCTCCATGCTGTTTTCCATAGAGGTACTAATCTGCATTCCCACCAACAAAGTATAAGCATTCTCTGCAAGTAGTTTCCATTTGGCTGGTGGGCAGACACATAAAAAGGCACTCTTCCTACTCCTCTGTTCTGTCTTATTTCTTTTCT
>NW_022164785.1:0-1927 GCF_008728515.1 Papio anubis
CTGTCCCCCAGGCTGGAGTGCAGTGGCGGGATCTCAGCTCACTGCAACCTCCACCTCCTGGGTTCAAGCGATTCTTCTGCCTCAGCCTTGCAAGTAGCGGGGACTACAGGTGTGCACCACCATGCCTGGCTAATTTTTGTATTTTTAGTAGAGACAGGGTTTCACCATATTGGCCAGGCTGGTCTTGAACCCTGACCTCATGATCCACTCACCTTGGCCTCCCAAAATGCTGGGATGACAGGTGTGAGCCACCGTGCCAGGTGCCAGGCCTTTTTTTTTTTTTTTTTTAAAGGCTAAGTTTCGCTCTGTTGCCCAGGCTGGGGTGCATTGGCATGATCTTGGCTCACGGCAACCTCTGCCTCATGGGTTCAAGTGATTCTCCTGCATCCCTCAGCCTCCTGAGAAGCCGGGATTACAGGTACCTGCTACCACACCCAGCTACTTTTGTGTTTTTAGTAGAGATGGGGTTTCACCATGTTGGACAGGCTGGTCTCAAACTCCTGACCTCAAGTGATCCACCCGCCTCAGCCTCCCAAAGTGCTGGGATTACAGGCGTGCGCCACCACGCCCGGCCCACTCTTGCTGTTTCTGAACGGACTGTTCTTCCTGTCCACTGTCAGTTCCGCTCATTGATACATCTCATGCCTTATGTTATTACATAGGAGGTCAGGCACTTCTGTGGCATTACCCTTCAAACCCCCCGACATGCTGGTATGCCCTGGTAAGCCTGCTTTCCTGACCCCAGGCTGAGATACAGTGGGCTTGGGCGAGAGCTGCTGTGAGCAAGGGGCCCCGTATGGCCTCTAGGCATGTTTCGTTTTGTTTTGAGACGGGGTCTTGCTATGTTGCCCAGGCTGGACTACAACTCCTGAGCTCAAGCTATCCTCCCACCTCAGCCTCCTGAGTAGCTGGGACAACAGATGCTTACTACTGTGCCTGGCTTGTTTTGGGGGAATTTTCACAGGGACGCCTCTGGGCGTCACACTGTCCACATGGCCCACAGGCCTCTCCCTGCCCAGCCTGAATAACACCTTGATTTCACCTGCCTGGCCCTGTGGGCACTTCAGTTTGCAACTAAGCCTTCCCCTAAAGCCATTTACCACATATTTCTAATTGGTTATCTCACAAACCTGCTTGATCCCTAAAAGATCAGACAGAATGTATTTTTAAACTGCCTGGGTTCAAATGCCAGCCCTGACATACACTAGCTTTGTGAATTGGGCGAGTTACTTTCTCTCCTCTAAGAAACAGAGAGGATGGCCGGGTATAGTGGCTCACACCTCTTCCCAGCACTTTGGAAGGCCTAAGCAGGAGGATTGTGTGAGCTCAGGAATTGGAGACTAGTCTCAGCAACATGACGAAACATCATCTCTACAAAAAATTTTTTAAAAATTAGCCGGGCATGGTGGCATGTGCCTGTAATTCCAGCTACTCAGAAGGCTGAAGTGAGTGGATTGTTTTGAGTCCAGGAGGTTGAGGCTGCAGTGAGCCATGATGGTGCCACTGTACTCCAGCTTGGGCAACAGAGCAAGACTCTGTCTTAAAAAATAAAAAATAGGGCCGGGCGCGGTGGCTCAAGCCTGTAATCCCAGCACTTTGGGAGGCCGAGACGGGCGGATCACGAGGTCAGGAGATCGAGACCATCCTGGCGAACACGGTGAAACCCCGTCTCTACTAAAAAATACAAAAAACTAGCCGGGCGAGGTGGCGGGCGCCTGTGGTCCCAGCTACTCGGGAGGCTGAGGCAGGAGAATGGCGTAAGCCCGGGAGGCGGAGCTTGCAGTGAGCCGAGATCGCGCCACTGCACTCCAGCCTGGGCGACAGAGCGAGACTCCGTCTCAAAAAATAAAAATAAATAAAAATAAAAAAAATAAAAAATAGGGGCCGGGCGCGGTGGCTCAAGCCTGTAATCCCAGCACTTTGGGAG
>NW_022164786.1:0-1926 GCF_008728515.1 Papio anubis
CACAATAGGACCCCGTGTGTGATGTTCCCCGTGATCTCATTGTTCAAGTCCCACCTATGAGTGAGAACATGTGGTATTTGGTTTTCTGTTCTTGCGATAGTTTGCTGACAATGATGGTTTCCAGCTGCATCCATGTCCCTACAAAGGACACAAACTCATCCTTTTTTATGGCTGCATAGTATTCCATGGTGTGTATGTGCCACATTTTCTTAATCCAGTCTGTCACTGATGGACATTTGGGTTGATTCCAAGTCTTTGTTATTGTGAATAGTGCCGCAATAAACATAAAATAAAAAATGCATGTATCTTTATAGCAGCATGACTTATAATCCTTTGGGTATATCCCCAGCAACCCCATCAAAAAGTGGGCAAAGGATATGAACAGATACTTCTCAAAAGAAGACATTCATACAGCTAACAAACACATGAAAAAATGCTCATCATCACTCGCCATCAAAGAAATGCAAATCAAAACCACAATGAGATACCATCTCACACCAGTTAGAATGGCAATCATTAAAAAATCAGGAAATAACAGGTGCTGGAGAGGATGTGGGGAAATAGGAACACTTTTACACTGTTGGTGGGACTGTAAACTAGTTCAACCATTGTGGAAGACAGTGTGGTGATTCCTCAAGGATCTAGAATTAGAAATACCATGCCACCATTTTAGAAAGTATTTTTTCCTTATCTTCTTTAATGCTATAGCTATTTAATAATAAAAAATATCCAAAATTTAATATCATAAAACTTCTCAAGTGGTTTCAACTTGAACATCTAAAGCAATTACTTACTGCTTACTTTAGCTTTAGGGAAAAAAATCAGTAATGTAATACAGTTACTAGATATTTCATTGTAAGTAATGTAGCTGATGATAAATAGGAGATAACCAGTTGAAAGTCCAGACCTCATTAACAAACTGAAGAAACCCATTGAATAGCATTGCTATGTATAAAACAATTACATTTGGAGGACATTTGTCAAAATTACTATGATTTTAAAGAGGTTGATATTAAGAAAAAATTTTCTGAAGGTATTTGTAAATCACAGCTGATTATTTTCTGACTTTGTGAAAATAGAAACATCAGTGATCATTTTAATCATTTTGAGAACAAGGCAGTATACGAAGTTATACATGTAATTGCTTAACAATTAATTATAGTATCATAAAAGCAGGCAATTTTAAAAATTCTGGATAGTCAAGAATTTATAAAACTTATACTGTAACATTCTCTAAATAAAAATATTTAATTATTAGAATCTGAGAAACAGCAAAATTGTGCATATAGCTGTTTAAGGTATAATCAATCATTTTTAATTTATAATAACACAATTAAGCTGTGCCTAGCACATTAATTTACCAGAAACTAACAGGTAAAAATATTGAAAAATTTTTGAGTTGACATTGTTGCTATTATTATTTTTACTCTGAACGTGATCAGTCCTCATGGCAAACAATACAAAACACATGAAAACCCTTGACTACTCACCTTTCCACATTTTTATTTTCTTTAATCATCTCTGATACTCTCTACATCTTATTTTGTTTGCCAGTAATTAATCTTAATTTTTTTTTATTTTTACTTTTTACTCAGTATAACTTTTTAGTCTTTAGGCACATTTATTATTTTCAATTGTGTCATTATCTCTCATCATTTTCTTTTAAGACGATAATTTTATGTTTTCCTTTTAATAGTATTTTTATATTGTAATAAATATAGAAACACAAGAAGTGTTGCAAATATAGTACAGAGAGGTTCCCTGAACATTTCAATCAGTATTTTTTAATTGTTATATTTTCTATAACTGTAGTACAATATCAAAATGAAGAAACTCATGGGTAAAACATGCAAGTATAACATTTTATCCATTATGTAGGTTTGTATAACCACCACCACAATTTAAATGCAGAATTATCCCATCACC
>NW_022164787.1:0-1926 GCF_008728515.1 Papio anubis
TTTGCTTGAGGAGTTTTGCATCGTTGTTCATCAAGGATGTTGGTCTGTAGTTTTTTATTATTATGTTCTTGCCTGATGTTGATATCACAATACTGGTTGCATAGAATGAGTTAAGGAAGAATCTTTCTTGCTAAATTTCCTGAAATACTTTTAGTAATACGTACCAGCTCCACTTTGTATGTCTAGTAAAATTTGGCTGTGAATCTGTCTGGTCTTGTCTTTTTGCTGTTGTTTTTGTTGGGAAATGTATTATTTCTGGTTAAATCACATGACTTGTTATTGGTCTGTTCAGGATTTCTATTTCTTCCTGGTTTATTCTCGTGAGGTTGTATGCTTCCAGAATTTATTCACTTCCTCTAGGTTTTCCAGTTTGTGTGCTTAGAGATGCTCACAGTCGTCTCTGGTAGTCTTGTGTATTTCTGTGGCATCAGGTGTAATGCCACCTTTATCATTTCTCATTGTGTTGATTTGAATTTTCTCTTTCTTTAGTGTAGCTAGCAATCAATTTTATCTTTTCCATAAACTTGTCATTTTGTTTATTCTTTTATCTTTTTTTGTTCTCAATCCCATTGGTTTTGGTCTGATCTTTGTTCTTTCTTTTCATCTGCTAGGTTTGAGCTTAGTTTGTTTTTGTTTTTCTAATTCCTTGTAGTGCAACATTAGGTTATTAATTTGAGATATTTTCTACTTTTTTATTTAGGTATTTGACACTATACACTTTTCACTTAGCACTGCTTTTGCTGTATCCCAGAGGTTTTGGCATGCTGTGTCTCTATTTTGTTTGAAAATTGTTTTTAAATTTTCTGCCTTGATTTTGTCAGGTAGCTAAAGGTCATTTAGGAGCAAGTTGTTCAGTTTCTATGTATTTGCATATTTTTGAGAGTTCCTCTTGGTATTGATTTCTAATTTTATTCCACTATGATCCAAGGAGACACTTAATTTGTTTTTGGTGTTTTTAATTTATTAAGATTTGCTTTATGTCCAAATATATGCTTTATTTTGGAGAATATTTCATGTGCAGATGAGAATAATGTATATCCTACCATTGTGTAAAATGTTCTGAAAATGCCAGTTGGGTCGATTTGGTCTGAAGTCTAATTTAACTGCAATGTTTCTGTGCTGATTTTCTGCCTCAGCATTGTCAACAGTGTTAATACCCCATTATTATTGCTGTCTATGTGTTCTCTGAGGTCTATCAGTATTTGTTTTATGAATATGGGTGCTCCAGCATTGGGTGCATATACATTTAGATAGTTATGTCTTTTTGTTGAATTGAGCCCTTTGTTATTATGTAATAACCTTCTTTCTTTTTTTAATGCTGTTGATGAAGTCTGTTTTATTTCGTATAAGTATGGCTATTTCAGCTCATTTTGGTTTTCCATTTGTGTGGTATATCTTTTCCCACTGGTTTTCTTTGAGGCTTGGCTTTTTACCATTAAAGTATGTCTCTTGTAGGCAGCAAATGTTTGTATCTTACTTTTCCTATTTAATATGCCAGTCTGTATCTTGTAAGTGGAATATTTAGGCCAATTACATTCAGGGGTAATATTGAAATGCAATGTTTTTATTGCTGTCATAATGTTGTCACTTGGTTGTTTTGTAGCAACAATTGTATAACTGCTTTATAGATTATGTGATCTTTTTACTTATGTGTGCTTTTATGATGGCAAATTTTGTCCTTTCATTTCCATCTTTAGAAGTATTCTGAGCATTTCTTGTAAGTCCAGTCAAGAGGTGACAAATTCCCTGAGCATTTGCTTGTCTGAGAAATACTTTATTTCTCCTTCATTTATGAAGCTTAATTTAGCCAAAGCCAAAGGTTTTGGCTGGCAGTTCTTTGCTTTAAGGAGACGGAAAATAGAAGCCTGATCTCTTCTGGGTGGTACAGTTTTTGGCAAGAAGTCCACTGTGGTTCTGATGGGACTA
>NW_022164788.1:0-1925 GCF_008728515.1 Papio anubis
ACTAATTGCTCTGTCTAGGACTTCCAGTACTATATCAAATGTAAGTGATGAGAATGGGTATCTTTGTCTTAGTCCTGATCTTAGAGAAAAAGCTTTCAACTTTTTACCATTGAATAGGATATAAGCTCTGGATTTGTCATATATGCCCTTTTCTATGTTGAGGTATATTTCTTCCATACCTAATTTGTTGAGAATTTTTAACACAAAAGCTTGTTGAAGTTTTTCAAATGCTTTTTCTGCGTCTCTTGAGATGATCATATGATTTTTATCTTCCATTCTGTTAATGTGATATAAGATGATCATGTGACTTTTATCCTTCATTCAGTTCATGCGTTATGTCACATTGATTGATTTATATATGTTGAAACATCCTTGCATACCAGGAATAAATCCCACTTGATCAACTTGATCGTGGTGAATGATTCTTTTAATGTGTTATTGAATTCAATTTTTGAGTATTTTGTTCAAGATTTTTGCATCTACATTCATCAGAGAAATTGGTCTATAACTTTCTTTGCTTATAGTGTCCTTATCTGGCTTTGGTATCAGTATAATGTTGGTCTTGTAAAATAAGTTTGGAAATATTCTCTCCTCTTCAGTTTTGTGGAAGAATTTGAGAAGGATTGCTGTTAATTCTTTACATTTTTGGTAGAATCCACCAGTGAAGCCATCAGGTCCTGGACTTTTCTTTGTTGAGAGGTTTTGAATTATTAATTCAGTCTCCTTACTCATGATTGGTCTATTCAGGTTTTTTTGTTTTTGTTTTGTTTTTTTAGACTGGGTCTCAGGATTATTGCTCAGGCTGGAGTGTAGCAGTGCAGTTGTGGCTCACTGAAGCCTTGACATCCAGGGCTCAGGTGATTCTCCCACCTCAGCCTCCTAAGTAGCTGGGACTACAGGTGTGCACCACTACATCCAGCCTTTTTTTTTTTTTGATTTTTAGTAGAGACAGGGTTTTTTCATGCTGCCCAGATTGGTCTCAAACTCCTGAACTCAAGCTATCCACCCACCTCGGCCCCCCAAAGTGCTGGGATTACAGACATGAGCCACCGCGCCCAGTCTCTATTTCTTCTTTGTTGAGTCTTTGTAGGTTGTGTGCTTCTAGAAATTTATACATTTCTTCTAGGTCATCCAATTTATTGGTATATAATTGTTCACAGTAGTCCCTTATAATCTTATGTATTTTTGCGGTATCAATTGGAATGTCTCCTTTTTCGTTTCTGTTACGTAGTTGAGTCTTCTTTCTGTTTTTTGTTTGTTTGTTTGTTTTTTAGTCTGGGTAAAGATGTGTCAGTTTTGCTTATCTTTTCAAGAAACCAGCTCTTAAGTTTTGTTGCTATTTTCTATTTTTTTTTTTAAATCTCTGCTTTATTTTTCTCTGATCTTTATTATTTCCTTCCTTCTGTTGACTTTGGGCTTAGTTTATTCATCTGTTTTTAGTTCCTGATGTATAAAGTTAGGTTGTTTATCTGAGATTATTTTTTTCTTAATGTAGGTGTTTATTGCTATAATGTTTCCTCTTAGAATTGCTTTTGCTGTGTCCCATAAATTTTGGTATGTTGTTTCCATTTTCATTTGTCTTAAGATTTTTTTCTTATTCTTTTTGATTTCTTCTTTTACCCATTGGTTCTTCAGGAGTGTGTGTTTAATTTTTCACATATTTGCAAATTATCAAATTGTTCCCTGTTACTAATTTCTATTTTCATCAGAAAAGGCACTTGATATGATTTTAATCTTCTTACATTTTCTGAGACTTGTTTTGTGGCTTAACTTGATTTATCCTGAAGAATATTTCATGTGAACTTGAAAAAAATGCATATTCTGTTGCTTTTGGGTGGAATGTCATCAGCAAAGTCTCAGGATACAAAATTAATGTGCAAAAATCACAAGCATTCTTATACACCAGTAACAGACAAACAGAAAGA
>NW_022164789.1:0-1924 GCF_008728515.1 Papio anubis
AACAGAAAACCAAACACCACATGTTCTCACTCATGGGTGGGAACTGAGCAATGAGATCACTTGGACTCGGGAAGGGGAACATCACACACTGGGGCCTATCATGGGGAGCGGGGATGGGGGAAGGATTGCATTTGGAGTTATACCTGATGTAAATGACGAGTTGATGGGTGCTGATGAGTTGACAGGTGCAGCACACCAAAATGGCACAAGTATACATATGTAACAAACCTACACATTATGCACATGTAGCCTAGAACTTAAAGTATAATAAAATAAATAAATAAAATAAATAAATAAATAAAAGTAAAAATAATTTGAAAAAATAAAAAAAAAAGAATTTAGAGTTATACGGCAACTCATTTTCCCCTCCAAATCTCAATGTTGTTACAGGTTTCCTTCCTTTATATTTTATCATTATAATTCGTAGAAATGGAATAGAAAATACACCTGAGTATTTCCTTTGAGAGCAAGCCTGCTTTGAATGTCCATTATATTAAGCTTTGAAAGATAAAAGAAAAACAATGTGACACCACAATCTACATAATTTCTTAATATTTATCATAATAGGCTATTTTGCCAAGTTCTTATTGAGTATTGGCATGAATCTCTTGCTTGTTAACATTATTTTCTTCATTTGAAAAATGAATCTTCCACTTTCTATGACCATGAGCTTAATTGTTTTTATTTTTAGATCCCACAAATAAGTGAGAACATGTGAAGTTTATCTTTCTGTGCATGGCTTGTTTCACTTAACATAATGCCCTCCAGTTCCATCCATGTTTTTGCAAATGACAGGATCTCATTCTTTTTTTATGGCTGATTATTACTCATTCTGTATAGATATCACATTTGCTTTATTCATTTGTCTGTTGATAGACAGTTAGGTTACTTCCAAATATCGGCTATTGTGAATAGCGCTGCAATAAACATGGGAGTGCACATATCCCTTTGACATACTGATTTCCTTTCTTTTGGATATGTACCTAACAATGGGATTGCTGGAACGTACGGTAGTTCTATCTTTAGTTTCTAGAGGAATCTACATACTGTTCGTCACAGTGGCTGTACTAATTTACTTTCATCAGCATTCATTATTGCCTGTCTTTTGGATAAAAGCCATTTAACATGGATGAACTATCTCATTGTAGCTTTGATTTGAATTTATCTGATAATTAATGATACTGAGCATATTTTTATAAACCTGTTTGCCATGTGTATATCTTCTTTTGAGAAATGTCTATTCAGATATTTTGTCCATTTATTCATCAGATTATTAGATTTTTTTTTTCCTGTAGAGTTGTTTGAACTCCTTTTATATTCTGCTCGTTAATCCCTTGTCACATAGGTAGTCTGCAAATATTTTCTCCCATTCTGTGAGTTGTCTCTTCACTTTGTTGATTGTCATTGCCTTCTTTTCTGGGCAGAAACTTTGCAACTTGATGTGACCCCATTTGCCCATTTTCACTTTGGTTTGCCTGTGCTTGTAGGATATTACTCATGAAATCTTTGCTCAGACCAATGTCCTGGAAAGTTTCCTCAATGTTTTACTTCAGCAGTTTCATAGTTTGAGCTCTTAGGTTTAGATATCCAGTCCATTTTGATTTGATTTTTGTATCTGGTGAGAAATAGGGATCTAGTTCATTCTTCTGCATATGGATATCCAGCTTTCCTACATCATTTATTGAAGAGAATGTCCTTTTCCCCAATTTATGTTCTTGGCACTTTTTTCAATTCAGTGTTGGTGTATGGATTTATTTCTTGACTCTCTATACTTATTCCATTAGTCTATGTGTCTGTTTTTATGCCAGAGCTGTGCTGTTTTGGTTATGATAGCTCTGTAGTATAATTTGAAGTCAGGTAATGTGATTCCTCCAGTCTTGTTCTTTTTGCTCAGAATGACTTTGGGCATTCTGGGTCTTTTGTG
>NW_022164790.1:0-1923 GCF_008728515.1 Papio anubis
ATCATGAGGTCAGGAGATGGAGACCATCCTGGCTAACACGGTGAAACCCCGTCTCTACTAAAAATACAAAAACTTAGCCAGGCATGGTGGTGGGCGCCTGTAGTCCCAGTTACTCGGGAGGCTGAGGCAGGAGAATGGCGTGAACCCGGGAGGCAGAGGTTGCAGTGAGTCAAGATTGTGCCACTGCACTCCGGCCTGGGTGACAGAGCGAGACTCTGTCTCAAAAAACAAAAAAAAAAAATTTTTTCCCTTTCAATTCTCTCACCTACCCAAAGACCCCTGCCTCCTGCTCATCAAATTAATTCCCAGCTCCCTGAATTCCCTCGGGAATATTCCCCTAGCACCTCCTCCGTGGTAGGCTCAGTGCTGTGGGACACTGAGGACCACCCAGAGGGGTCAGACCTACCCTGACCTCGGACCTCCTAGCCCAGCCTCACCTGGACCATGGACATCACGTTGCATTATATTTGAGACACAGTCTTGCTCTGTCACCCAGGCTAGAGTGCACTGGTGCGATCTCAGCTCATTGCAACCTCCGTCTCCTGGGCTCAAGCAATTCTCAAGCTTCAGCCATCCAAGTAGCTGGGATCATAGGCGTGTGCCACTATGCCTGGCTAATTTTTGTACTTTTAGTAGAGACAGGTTTTCACCATGTTGGCCAGGCTGGTCTCAAACTCCTGGCCTCAAGGGACCTGCCTGCCTCAGCCTCCCAAAGTGCTGGGATTATAGGTGTGGGCCACCATGCCCAGCTAGGGACATTTTTTTGGGGGGTGGAGGCATGGTGCTTCGTTCAGGCTAGAGTGCAATGGTGCGATCTCAGCTCACTGCAACCTCTGCCTCCCAGGTTCAAGCAATTCTCCTGCCTCAGCCTCCCAAGTAGATGGGATTACAGGTGCCCACCACCCCCCACCCCGCTAATTTTTGTATCTTCAGTAGTGACGGAGTTTCACCATGTTGGCCAGACTGGTCTCGAACTCCTAACCTCGTAATCTGTCCGCCTCGGCCTCCCAAAGTGCTGGGATTACAGGTGTGAGGCACTGCGCCCTGCCTAGGACAGGCAGGCTACTTTTCTAAAGTAGCACCTAAGGCTGGGCGTGTTGGCTCACACCTGTAATCTCAGCATTTTGGGAGGCTGAGGTGGGAGGATCACTCAAGCCCAGGAGTTTGAGGCCAGCTTGAGCAACATAGTGAGACCCCATGTCTAAAAAAAATAATCACAATTAAAAAGAACTGGCGGAGCTTGGTGGTGCACGACTATAGTCCCAGCTACTCAGGAGACTGAGGTGGGAGGATCACTTGAGCCCAGGAGGTCAAGGCTGCAGTAAGGCATGACTGCACCACTGCACTCCAGCCTGGGCAACAGAATGAGATCCTGTCTCAAAAAATAATAATAATAATAATAAATTAATTAATTAATAAAAAATAAAAAATAAAGTAGCACCTAACAGAATTTAAAATGTACTCACTCTTTGACCCATCAACTCCACATCCGGAAATGTGTTTCTTTCCAAGATACTCATACATGTGGGAAACGAGTATGTTCAAAGATAATCTTTGCAACACCGTATGTAGTCACAACAATAGGGAACACCCTGAATGATCATCAATAGGGGAATGACTAGCAGATGGCTGGGTCACTGTATGAGTAAACAGAATGGCTCAGCTGTTTTTCATTCTGATTAGAATACTCTCCAAGACATACGACTACTTGAAAAAGGCAGGCTGGGCGCAGTGGCTCACGCCTGTAATCCCAGCACTTTGGGAAGCCAAAAAGGGTGGATCACCTGAGGTTGGGAGTTTGAGACCAGCCTGGCCTACATGGTGAAACCCCGTCTCTACTAAAAAACACAAAAATTAGCCAAGCGTGGTGGTACATGCCTGTAATCCCAGCTACTCGGGAAGCTGAGGCAGGAGAATCTCTTG
>NW_022164791.1:0-1923 GCF_008728515.1 Papio anubis
AAACAAAAGTCTTTCTTTGTCACCAACTTCATTGCATATGTAGAAAACACTAGGAGATTCTGAAAAAGTCTCTGGAATTAATCGTTGAATTTGCAAAATAGTTCATAAAATATATTTAATAAGTCACTTAGATAAACATGAAAAGATAGCAAACAATACGAGTCATCAAAGAAGTGCAAGTTAAAACCACAATGGAAAACTATCACACATCACCCAGAATATTTAAAGTTAAAAAGACATTTGATAAGTCTAAATACTGTCAAGAATATGGAAAAAATAGGAATGTCTGATATTGCTGGTAGGAATGCAAAAAATGTGGCAGTCAATTTGTAAAGCTGTATGACAATTTCTTATACAGTTACCCATCCATTACCACATGACCCAGCAATTCCACAAATATGTATTTATCCAAAAGAAATAAAAATGTAAGGCCACATTTGTAAGCAGTTATTTCTAGTGGCTTCATTAATAACAAACACTAGCTGGAGGAATCCACATGTCAATCAACTAGAGAATAGAGAAACCAGTGAATAAACTGGGATTCCAGCAATACTCAGCATCTGCTCAGCAACAAAAATGAATGAATGGCATCATCTCAAACATCGTTATGCTGAGGGAGAGACCAACTGAAGGACTACACAACATATGATTGCACGTCCATTAAATTCTAGAAATTTCACTATTGCAGTGACAGAAAACAGCGGTGGTTGAGTGAAAGGAAGGGGTGAGGGTGGGAGGCAAGGATTAAACAGAAAGGGGCATAAAGAAAGTTTTTAAGGAAAAGAAACTGTTCTCGGGCCGGGCGCGGTGGCTCACGCCTGTAATCCCAGCACTTTGGGAGGCGGAGACGGGTGGATCACGAGGTCAGGAGATCGAGACCATCCTGGCTAACACGGTGAAACCCCGTCTCTACTAAAAAAATACAAACAACTAGCCTGGCGAGGTGGTGAGCGCCTGTAGTCCCAGCTACTCGGGAGGCTGAGGCAGGAGAACCCGGGAGGCGGAGCTTGCAGTGAGCTGAGATCCGGCCACTGCACTCCAGCCTGGGCGACAGAGCGAGACTCCGTCTCAAAAAAAAAAAAAAAAAAAAGAAAGAAAGAAACTGTTCTCTACAGTGCCACAGTTCAGGAGTAACTGGGTGGTGGGAACTAAGGGGAGAAGAGGGTGTGAGGGATGAAGGCAGAGAGAAGGGCTGGGGAAGCAGGAGCTGAGGACAAGGAGCAGGGGAAAGGACTCCAAAGCAGTGGAGGAGCCTAGCAGGGGGTTCTTTGCATTTGGTGTTTCTCTACTGGGCAGTGTGGTAGTTACACGACTATAAATATTACCAATGTTCACCAAAAAGCGCAGCTAAAACTGGTGAATTTTATTACACATAAATGTCCTAATAAGAAAAAAAAATGTAGGGGGGAGGCAAAAACAAAGACATTTTTAGATCATCAAATCCATAAAATTCGCTTCCTAGGAGTCCTGTACTACATTTAATTTTAAAGTTCTTCAGGGTGAAGGGAAATGATACTAGATGGTGACCCAGATACACAGAAAGGAACAATTGACAACAGAAATGATGCACACACACATGTCACATTCACACTCATTTTGTTAATTTCCTGAAGACATATGGCTGCTTGTCTAAAGCAAAAAGTATTACACTGTATCATTGAGTTTATAATATAGATTGATGTAATATATAAAACAATAATAGCATAATGGTAGGTTAAATGAAACTACATTGTTACAAGTATACTTTATTTTGCCGGATGTAGTTCAATAGAACCTGAACTTCACTGTGAAAAGTCAAGGAATCGGGTTTCCATTCTTACAACAATAAAAATACTAGTGTAAAGAAATATAGCCAAAAGCCACTAGGAGAATTAAAACGACAAACTAAAAACTGTTTATTTGACACATAAAGAAAGTAGCAAA
>NW_022164792.1:0-1923 GCF_008728515.1 Papio anubis
CACTCCTCCAGGCCGCCATCTCCAGGACCCCCACTCATGGCCACCTCACCCCATGGTGACCTCAAAATGCTCTCCCTGCATTGCAGGGAAAAGAAAGGGAGAGTCCAGCCAAACTTCTGGAAGGAGAATCCATTTTCCTTTTATTTGTTATGCACTGGTGCTCAAGTGCAGAGCAAGAAGGGTTTTATAGAAAAGTTCAAGTTCTTATGTATAGGTTTGCATGGAAATTTAAACATTTAATGATAGGGATAATAGATAATAAATACATCCTAAATACATTATCACTAGGCTTCAGCAATTCTTATTTTGCCTTTTATTTTCAACTATCAACTCCAAATATCCTAGTAGTATTTTAAATCATATCATTAATTTTGGAAGAATTAAAGTAAGTATATCTAACAGGTGAAGATAAAAAAGAAAATATCATTATCACATCTAATACAATTTTTAACAGATCAATTTGTGTATTCGCCAAAGAGTAGACTCTACAATCACTGAAGGCTTTGCATGAAATGTTTTCATAGGTTTAGTCTAATATTTCATCTTCAGACACAAAATGTCAATACATGAAAATATTCAATTACATATAAAGGGCCATAGATTATGGTTGGAAGAGGAAGTCGCAAATCGATAGTGGGATATTCCAAACCACTGCACTGTGAAAGTAAACACAAGAAAGAAAATAGGGATTCCTATTGCTCCTGATAAAAGGAAAGGAAAGGTAACTCCCAGAGAGCCACTCCCTCACTTTGCCATATTCAAACGTCTAGAACAAGCCACAGGTTTGGCCGTACCCAAGGAAAGATGAGGATTCAGGGTGTAACAAAAGACAGCAGGGATCATGGGGATTTCTGCCCCCAACATCCACCCTTGCACTAAAACTTGATCTAACATCTCACATTGGTGGGGATCTGGTGTTCTTGTAAGAAAAAAAAATAGTCTCAGAGAGTGTTTCCCTTGTAGTCTCTGAGGCAGCTGATCCTCAGCACTTTCTATGTTGGAAGCCAGAAAATTCTTTCTTGATTGAAAAGGGAGGCAGTCCTGTGCACCACAGGATTCCCATTGTGGACTGCATGTCAGTGGGTGCCATCAGTTATTACAACCAATGTCTGAGCAAGCTTCCTCAGGATGCAGAAGCCACTGCCATGAGAACCGCTGCTCCTCTCCATATGTGAACTGACTGACAGATGCAGGCAGCACCAGCAATCTCTTGAACCACTGCGGTGCACTGGAAAATGTGTCACCGTGTGTCCCTGTGTTAGAATTATTGAGGGGCTTTTGTTTTGTTGACAAGTGCTGAGACCATACAATGCACCAGGGCAAGATTAGCTGGGAAAATGATCTTCTGATAACATTTTGAACCCAGATGCTCCTCCTCCTTTGTTGTTTTCCTGGAACTGGGTAAATTCAGTTTTCACTTCCGTAGCTCCCCTAACAATCCCAAGGCCTGGTCTTCTGCTGCTTCCCTAGGTGGTGTGACCATTATCGGCCTGGGGGAAGATGAGCTGATTTCATCGCTTCCTTTATAACCATGACATGGGGGCCTCATTTCACACACACAGATTCCCTCCAAAGACTAGATGAGCAGGCCTGAGCTACCCTGGTGCTTGGAGTAATGACAGCCTTGCCCCGATGCCACTCTCTCTTCCCACAATTGTTGACTTTTGGGCCCTCATGCATTTAGTGCCTCAGTGGACAGAGAACCAAACCCAGGTACTTTCACAAATCTGGAGCCAATTCTAAAGTTTTCTGAGCTCCAGCTCAGCTCAGACCACTGACACCTGCTTGAGACTGTGGGTGACTGTGGACACCACTGGCACCTGCTTAAGACTGTGGGTGACTGTAGACTCTGAGCTGGGATGTGCTGTGTCCATGTGACACTCTTCCTCCCCAAGAGTTGTTCAGGAAGGTGGTGCCCTAGGA